>NC_132780.1:144458079-144759829 GCF_048418805.1 Vulpes vulpes
TCTTAATGCTAGAGAAATAGTGATAGGTCTGTAAATGGAATACCAATCAGCAATAAAAAGAAGTGGAGTATGAATACATGGAACAGCATGAGTATATTTTACACATTCTGCTTAGCAAAAGAAGCAGACAGGAGACTTACGTGTGTGATTAAGTTTATTTGAAACTCTGAAAGATACTTGTGACAATGAAAGTCAAGGTGTGTATGAGTGTCCATTTGGGTTGACAGAAGTATTCTGCATCTTGATTGTTGTGGTTCCATAATGCATACATTTCTCAAAAATTACTGAAATATCCATGTAAAAGTGGTTTATTTTATTGTACGTAAACATTCTAATAGACTAAAAATATATTACAAAAAATGTGGCTTAAGCTAATATTGAAAGTGGTTAGTTAGATTATTTGTTAGCATTACATTTAATAAAAGTTCCTTTTAATTCTCAAATGTTTCAGATGTGTGATTGGAGGCTTTTGATTCAATAATTTATTAACAATAATATTTAAACCACAATTATAGTTTATAAAATAGTAATTTAATAATTCATTAATAATCTAATTAATAATTTAAAATATTTGGTTCTGAGACCATCTAGAATTCAGTTCAAATGTTGGCTTTGTTGCTTAGTATCTCTATGGCTTTGGAAAACTTCTTAACATTTCTTTGCGCAATTATTTTCACAATGAGGGATGGTAGTTCTTAATGTTAAGCCTATGAGTGGTTATGTAAGTTAAATATAATTCATGTACAGTGCTTAGCAAATGCCTGGTATCGATTAAACCCTGAATAAATGTAGCTACCATTTTTATTAATTGCCTCGTTATTTTTACTGTTAAACTTCAACAGATTTTGTTAGTTCAGTGAACTCATATCATGTGTTTTTCCCTACCCGTCAACCTCATTCTGAAATGTTTCTGGAATTTTCTTGGGTGATATACTTTGGAACTTTTTTTCTTAGATTTAAGGCCCTTTGAGAATCTGATAAGAGCTAATGCTGCTTTTACCCAGAAAAATAAAGTGAAAAAAATACCCATACAGTTTTCTATGGTTTGTTCATAAACTCGTTAAAGCCTAGAAATAAGATCCATTGCTACTAATAAGCAAGATTGTAGAAACAGCTTTCTTATTCATATAATATTAAATTTCTTTTAAAAGTTTATGATTTAAATTTTTATTGCTTCAAATTTAGACATGTTATTTCATGTATGAGTTAAAATGATCTTAAACTTTTAGAAATAAAATAGACTTTAAAGAAAACATTTGCTGATATTACTAGTTGTTATATTGGGAAACTCCCCTACTTTGATCAGATTGAATCCTATTTTTAGTATATGTGCTGCCAAAGTGAGCACAATTAGACTGAATCCTATAACTTTTAGAAATGGTTAATTTTCTCTCTAATGTTTTGATCTTACATTGTGTCATGTTTGTCCAAGAGCTGTGAATTTTGACATGCTTTTATCAAATGCATAATATGTGTGTATAATATGTATGTATAATATGACTATATAATATGACTTCCTGGATTTCTTAATTAGCATCTTAATAATTAAATATATCTAAAATTGTTACCATTCTAAACAATATCCAAAAAAATCAGTTTAAATGAATTTTACTTTTTTGGATATTTTAGTGCTCCCATCATTTAATTTTTTCTTTTTATTTTACCATTTTTAATTAGGAGGTATACATAAATACTCTGGAAGGGAATATCAAGATCTTTGTGATTCTGCATTCTTCAAAAACAAATTATTCTTTCAGAAACGGTTTTTACTGGGCCTACCTCACCTTTACCGTCTCCGGGGAATGGGAATGAAACTGCACCTGGATCAGTTACACAGCCAAAGAAAATTCGAGGAATTGGATTTGGAGATATTTTTAAAGAAGGCTCTGTGAAACTTAGAACAAGAACATCTGGTAGTGAAATAGAAGAGAAGAAAACGGAAAAGGTAGTAATAATGAACTTTACTTAGATTAACTGCACTCATTAAGGATTTTTTTTTTAAAGATTTTATTTATTTATGCATGAGAGACACACACAGAGAAGAGAAGCAGAGACGCAGGCAGAGGGAGAAGCAGGCCCCATGCAGGGAGCCTGACGTGGGACTCGATCCCGGGTCTCAGGATCACACCTTGGGCTGAAGGTGGCGCTAAACCGCTGAGCCACCCAGGCTACCCTCATTAAGGATTTTTTTAACATGTAAAAGTCAGTTTACAACTCTGTTTTATTTCCTTTTTTGAGATTGCTAATAATTGGTTATGAATGAGAAGACTTAGAAACTGTTTGCAACTATATAGAGATTACTTTAATGTTTTACAAAATGAGAACATTTCCTGGTAAATTTAACGTGAGCTCTCGTAATGGAAACTTTAGAGTTTTTGGTTATCATAGGTGAAAGTAGACAAGGCAATATTTTTGTTTTGCCTTTTAAAAGCTAAAATTACTTTTTTTTTTTTTAATTTGAAGTAGGTCTAATGGGTCATTTTAAAATGGATTCACTAAATAAATAAATAAATAAATAAATAAATAAATAAATAAATAAAATGGATTCACAATGAAATACTAAATTAATTCCACTCTACTTAACTTTCCTCTGATTGTCAGCAATGCTGAAATCTGCTAATCTCCCTCTCAAAATGTATGGAAAAGTTTATTTTTCATGAGCATTTCACTGGCATTGTGAAATAAAATGAATGTACCATAAATTAAGACATGTAATAACAGATTTATTTTATTTTTTACCACTTGGTGAGATCCTTATTTATTTATTTTTTCCTTCCAAATTAATAACAGATTTTAAAATAAATGCATTAAGTCTTTGTTTTGGGAGAAAATAGCTGCAGTTTCTAGAACATTAATTGCAAAGCTATTGTTTCTGAAGTTCACACCTTAGAGATACAGACAAGTACCTACTTCAGTTAGTTTTTTCTACTATTGACTTTTTAGGTATTGTTTCATTTTAGTTCTCAGTTGTATGTCTATATTTAACTCTTAAAAGAGTTAGTAGTTTTTTCTACTATTGACTTTTTGGGTATTGTTTCATTTTAGTTCTCAGTTGTATGTCTCTATTTAACTCTTAAAAGAGTTTAAAGTATTTGGGTATTTGCTTGCCTAATTCAGCTGTATTTCATTTATAAGATTGTTTTGGTTAGTGAAATACATTCTTAATTTTTCTTCTAAGGTGGTTAGTTTCAACATATTTTTTTCTTTCCCAGCTTGTTGCATAGTTTTTCATGTAATAATGATTTGGATTCAGGAAAGAGAATTTGTACTTTGTACCCTACCCTTTCCTAGATCTGCGACTGACAATTAGATTATGGGGCTTAATTGATTCTTGGTTTTAAAGGTAAAGATTGGAATTCTTGTGGTTTTTGAAATGGTGCTGTATAGCAATATAACAGCCAGGAATGTTGGAGAACCAGTGTTTGCATTATGATAGACACTAGATAATCTGGGGCTCTTTTCAAACTCTGAAGCTTATGGTTTATATAATAACTTTATTTCATTAATGATTACACTAGTATTCTTTCAGATGTCACTTAAAATGTTCACTACTCAAGAGTTATTAGAGGTGGTCTCAGGGTCACCCTTATATGATGGCCTGGTGAGCCTTGCTTTGATCATTGATCTGGGAATGGACAAAGTAGAGAGCACATTTGCTATATTTGTAGGTAACATTAGGTTGGAAGAAATGATGGTTAGAATTGGGGGAGAAATTAAAGGGAGTATCTTAAAAGGTAAGCAGAACACAGAGTGATAGGTAATTGGTACATTTAGATTTTTAAATAATGACAGCTAAGGTCAAATGTAATGTTATTTCTGGGAAGAGAAGTCCAGGAAAACACTAGTATGAAGGACTTAGTCAATTACAATGTAAAATTTTCTACTATAGTTATAGGGGTTGTAACATTACCTAGGCTTTTCATTCAGATAGCAACAATGAAGAAATAATAAAGATTTTCTTTTCCTTCCCTAGGTCATCCTAAGGAAGTTTATTAGTACTGTTGTTTAAGAGCCACTTTCTGAAAGGTTCCAATCTGGGCTCCACTACTAAATTATTGTTACTGTGGGCAAGTTAACTGCTTATTCATCTATGAAAGAAGCGAGTAATAAAGCTTACTTTATTCAGATTGCTTTGAGGATTAGGTTATAATGTATGTAAATGTTTAGCTCAGAGATTGGTATTCAGTACATTTTCAGATGCTATTATTTTTATTTATTTTAGAGGTTTAAAATTAAATCACATTATTATGGGTAGCAAAGAATGTATATTATCCTTAAGATAGGGAGTTTTTAAAATGTGAAGTTCTGAGCTATCATTTAAGTAGCTTTTGTTATCTTTATCTTTTTTATTACAGAGTTTTCAGTTACATTACTAACCTGGCTACAGGTCATTAGAGAAAGCTGCCTAACTGCAAATGGAAATTTTATTTAACAATATTATCTTAATTCTCACCTAAAATATTTGATACCTTCCTTTTCTATTCCAGCCCTTAATTATACAGTCAGTAGGATCCAAAACACAGAGTCTGGATGCAACAAAAACAGACACGGAAAATAAAAGTAAAGGTAGGTTTTTGGATAAAATTTTCATACTGGGAATGAAACATGCTCAAATATGTTAGATTTTTTGAAGATGTTTGTTAAAACTACTATTTGATCAGAGTATTAGATCCTAGGATATGTAAGCACTACAGGGTCAAAGACTGTAGAGTGCTTTGTTCACCTATGTATCCCTCTGCAGTTAGAACTGTGCCTAGAACATAGTAGACACCTGGTAACTATTTGAGTGCACAGATTAATGAAATTGTTACTTAATTCAAAGTTTATAGTGTTGACCAAAATTATTAATTCATCTTTAATACTTCTGTATATTTTTTTACACAAAGTGGATGCTGAATAAGTACTGTTTAAAGAATCAATTTATTTAAACTAAGTTATTTACATTCTTTATTTTAGCAAAGGAATATTGTAGAACATTATTTGCCTATGAAGGTACTAATGAAGACGAGCTTTCTTTTAAAGAGGGAGAGATAATTCACTTAATAAGTAAGGTAAGATATTTCTCAGTTTTTCAGTGCATTGATTTATTTTATTCATTCTTAATACTCTTCCTACAATGTGTAAGCTATAGAGGAGCTGGAACTTTGTCTTGTTTCTGTGTCCTGAGAGCCTAGCACATTGTAAGTGCTCAGAAAGGCTTTTTTGAGCAAATTTTTATTGTCTGTCTATAAATAATTGATATATAGGGGATTATTTTTATCATAATATGTGTTTTTTCTCTAACTCCTCCAGGTTTCTATTCTCACTTCCTGGTTCACCTCATTAAATTTTTTCCCCCATCTAATGTTTGTTGTTTATAATATAAAAAGAAAAACAGGGATGCCTGGGTGGCTTAGCGGTTGAGTGTCTGTGTTTGGCTCAGGGTGTGATCCCGTGCTCCTGGGATCAAGTCCCATATCAGGCTCCCTGTATGGAGCCTGCTTCTCTCTCTGCCTATGTCTCTGCCTGCCTCTCTCTCTGTCTCTCATGAATAAATAAAATCTTAAAAAAAAAAAAGATATTTAGAAGAAAAATAATGAAACAATTTAAATTCCATCATATGTAAATGTTTATAAAACCATACTGTGGAAAGTGATACAGCTATTTCAAAGAATGAAGTAGTTTTATAACTTGGAATGGATTATGGCAAAAGAAAAAAACCAGGAGTATTTGGGTCTGGGCAGAATCCTGTAACTATTTGTAATAGGAGAAAACTATAAATATTTTGGTTTTGTTATAACCCATATAGAATAATTTCTGAAAATTTTCCCCTTGTTTTAAATTGACTTTGTTATAAGTGGTTTAGTGTATGTAATTTTTAATATCCATACAGTTTTGGACTGATAATATCCAATTTCTCATGGAAGGGGGGATATCTGGAAAGAATTGTAGAATATCTTGTTAAATTTTAAAGCAAAAGAATAATGTGATTATTTTTTGGTATATAAAGTGTTAAGAATGTCCAGTAAGATACAGTTTAGAAAGTCATGTTCTCTCTTCATCCTCCTCTCCTACTTTGCTTTTTCCATTCTCTTCTTCTTGTAAACTGAATTTTAAAATTCACTTGACTTATTTTAAAAACGAAACCAATTTTAAAAGTACTGCTGGAAGTAATATGTGAGTAATGTTTGCTTTAAGGAGGACTTTATAATCTGTTTAGCCTTTTTTTTTTTTCCCCTTGTAAAACCAATGGAATTCAATATTTTCCTATTGTAAACTTTTTTCTTATTTAAAGATAACCCCTATTATTTTAATCATTCTTCATTTTGCACTATAGGAGACTGGAGAAGCTGGCTGGTGGAAGGGTGAACTTAATGGTAAAGAAGGAGTATTTCCAGATAATTTTGCTATTCAGATACATGAACTGGATAAAGACTTTCCAGTAAGCTTTTATTTTTCAAAAATGGTAATAGTTTAATGAACCTTTTGCTAATATTTCCTTAAAAACAGTTTTTTTTTTTTTGCATTGTTATTGAATAACTTTATGAGGGGGTTTCCACTTTTTTTTATTGAGGTAAGATTGATTTGAACTGTAGTAAAACAAAATATTTCAGTTCTGTACTTTATTTCTGGTTTTCTTTCCCCACTGACGATTTTGAAAAGTAACCTTAGACTTAATTATTTTATTATAATTAAAAGAAAAAGTCTTCCATACTAGTTAGACAAATTAACATGTGCCTAGAAGAAATTATACTTTCAAAATCTTACTTTAAGCTACTGTTGATTTTACAATATTTCTCTGTCATGAATTTTTGGGAGGGTAAGAAGCAATCTGCTTTCTTACAGGATTTAAGTCCTATATCTCACTTCTGACAGTGAATAAAGTGATGCTGAATCATTCATCAGTGACTCTTTGCTTTTCGCAACTTGATCCCTTTTTACCCCATAGAAGGATGGACCTCATTGAGGATTGATTGAATGATTGAAGTATAATTGACATACAGTATCCTATTGGTTTTAGGTGCTATAGATCATAGTGATTAGGTATTTTTATACATTACAAATGATGGGCAGCCCGGGTGGCTCAGCGGTTTAGCGCTACCTTCAGCCCAGGGCCTGATCCTGGAGACCCGGGATCGAGTCCCATGTCGGGCTCCCTGCATGGAGCCTGCTTCTCCCTCTGCCTCTCTCTCTCTCTCTCTCTCTCTCATGAATAAATAAATAAAATATTAAACAAAATAAAAATAAAGAAAAATGGCAATATGGGGAATAAGATGATGATCTGATGTGTGTGGCTAGTTTGGAAACATCTTAGTGATTTCATGTTTTTTAAATATAGTCTTTTTCTAGAAGAATACGGATTTTGTGTTTTTTTTTTTTTTTAAGAGGGAGGGGAGGGAGAGAGAGATAATCTTTTTTTAAGGTTTGTTTGTTTATTTCAGAGTTAGAGTAGAGGGGGCAGAGGGGTGGGAGAGGGAGAAAGAATCTGAAGCAGACTTCCCTCTGAATACAGAGCCCCACTCGTAGCTAGATCCCAGTACCATGAGATCAGGACCTGAGTTGAAACCAAGAGTCTGACACTTAACTGACTGAACCACACAGGTTCCTCCGGGAGAGAGAATATTAAGAATTGGATGCTTAACTGGCTGAGCCACCCAGGTGCCCCAAGTGCTGATTTTGTTTTTTTTGTTTTTTTGTTTTTTTTTTTAATTTTATTTATTTATGATAGTCATACAGAGAGAAAGAGAGAGGCAGAGACACAGGCAGAGGGAGAAGCAGGCTCCATGCGCCGGGAGCCTGATGTGGGATTCGATCCCGGGTCTCCAGGATCGCGCCCTGGGCCAAAGGCAGGCGCCAAACCGCTGCGCCACCCAGGGATCCCTGATTTTGTTTTTAAATCTGTTGATATTCCACTGTTCCTGTAAGAATTGTTTTTTTAATACTCCTTTATATATCTGTGATGTCATTTGTAACTTTTCCTATTTCATTCCTTGTGTATTTATTTGGGTCCTCTTTTATTGATGATTTTTAACTAGATTTATTGACTTTGCTTACTAGTCTTTCCGTAATCAGTTTTAGTTTCATTGATCTGGTCTGTTGTTTCTTTTTTATCTATTTTGTTTATATCTGTTCTGTTGTTGTTTTTCTACTAACTTTGCATGGTGTTTTTTTTTTTTTTTCTAGTTCCTTTAGGTGTAAATTTAGGTTGTTTTTTTGGGAATTTTCTTATTTCTTGAGGTGGGCTCTGTATTGCTACGAACTTGCTTGTTAGAATTGCTTTTTCTGTGTTCCTAGATTTGGAAAGTTATGTTTCAATTTTCATTTATCTCAGCATTTTTTTTTTTGTTTTGTTTTCTCTTTGATTTCTTTGTTGACACATTGATTGTTTAGTAGCATTGTTTAGTTTCCCGTGTTTGTGTTTTTTTTTCCAGTTTTCTTGCAATTAATTTCTAATTTTATACTGTTGGGGCTGGAAAAGATACCTGTAATGATTTCAATATTCTGGAATATTTTGAGATTTATTTCATTGTGGCCTAACATCTGGAGACTGTTCATGTGCACTTGAAAAGAAACTGTTCTCTATAGTTTATGAGTGTTACAACCTATTTAGTCTGATGAGTATTGCTGCATAAGCTTTTTTTTTTTGTTTCCATTTGCATGAAATATCTTTTCCATTCCTTTACCTTCAGTCTGTGTGTCTTTAGATCTGAAGTCAGTCTTTGTAGGCAGCGTATAGATGGGTCTTGGTTTTCTTTTTATCCATTCATCCAGTGTCTTTTATTGGAACATTTAATTTACATTTAAAGTAATTGTTTATAGGTATGTACTTCTTGCCATTTTAATTGTTTTCTGTTTGTTTTTGTAGTTTTTCTCTGTTCATTTCTTTTCTTCCCTTCGTTTGTGGTTTGATAGTTTCCTTATATGTTATATTTGGACTTCTTTCTCTTTATTTTTTGTGTTTCTTCTCTAGGCTTTTAGTTTGTGGTTATTTTGAGGTTCCTGTGTATTGACATATATATATATTATATATCAGTCTATTTTAAGCCAATATTTGCTTTAGGTTAAATGTATTTATAGAAATAACCTTTTACCACCCTCCACCTGATCCATGTTTTAACGCTTTGATGTTTCACTTTACATCTTTTTATTTTGTGTGTCCCTTAAGTACTTACTATAGTTATAGTTAATTTTACTGTTTTGTTTTTTAATTTTTATACTGCTTAAGTGACTGGTTTACTGCCTTTACTATATATTTACTTTCATCAGTGAGATTTTTTCTTTCAAATATTTGTTTTATTTGTAGTTATGGTCTTTTTTTTTCTGCTTAAGGAAGACTCTTTAAGATTTCTTGTAAGATTTTTAGTAGTGATGAACATCTTTAGTTTTTGCTTGCCTGGGAAACTCTATCTTTTCTTCAGTTGTGAATAATTTTGCCTTGTAAAGTATTCTTGATTGTGGGCTTTGTCTTTCAGGTCTTTACATATATCCTGTCACTCTCTTCTTGAAACAGAAGTTTCTGCTGAAAATTAGCTGATATCTTACGGAGTTTCACTTACATGTGACTGTTTCTCTTTTGCTACCTTTAAGATTTTATCTTTAAGTTTTACCATTTTAATTATGATATATATTTGTGTGACTCTCTTTGGTTTCATCTTGTTTGGAATTCTCTTTTCTTCTGGACATGGATGTCTTTCATTTACTAGATTAAGAACATTTGTAGCCATTATTTCTTCATATAGATTTTGTTTTCTCCATATGAAATCCCTATAATTTGAATGTTAGTACACTTAATGTTATTTCTGAGGTCTCTTAATAACCTAAGTCATTTTAAAAAATTCTTTATTCTTTCACTATTCTGATTGGGTGATTTTCAGTATTCTTTCTGCATTGGAGTGATCCATTCTTCTTTATCCTCTAATCTCTTGTTGATGCCCTCTGATACCAGTTATTGAAATTTTCAGCTCTGTGACCGACCTTCCTTCCTTCACATGGAGCAGGGGTGTAGGAGGGACAGAGGGAAAGAATCTAAAGCAGGCTTACTGTCCAATGCAGAGCCTGAAAGAAGGCTTGATCTCATGACCCTGAGATCGTGCCCTGAGCTTCGCTCAAAACTTGTATGCTTAACTGACTGAGTCATTCAGGCACCCCTTTTTGATACTTTCTTATATGTCCTACCTGTTTAAGTTTGTTTTTTTGTTTTTGTTTTGTTTTGTTTTCTGTATTCCTTCATTCTCCCTAGTCTGGTGAGCATCTTCATGACCATTACTTTGAACTGTTTATCAAGTAAACTACTTATCTGTCTTAGGTTTTTTTTTCTGAGGTTTTATCTTGTTCTCTTGTTTTGAACATCTGTCTCCTTATATTGTTTGTCTTTGTGTTTGTATTTATATATTTGGTGGAATAGCTACCTCTTGGTCTTGAAAGAATGGCCTTATGTAGGAATGTCCCCTTTGTTGACTGTGTGTATCAGGAGGATTTGGCTGGGCAGCTCGATCTGGAGTAAACATGGGCTGGGGGTGCTTTGGGGCTTGCTATACCAGGGCACTTTGGCAGGATGGCTGGGGCTAGAGTTAGCCTGGGCTCCTTGGTGGATGACTTGAGCAGCTGTAGGCATTAGAGGGATTCCAGTATACTCTGTGCCAGGGCAATGCTGGTGGGAGAGCTTGAACTGCTCTCTGCAGGCCTGAGCTAGAGCTTCCAAGGCTATCTTACCGTGATGGCTAGAGCTGGGGACCGCCTTGGTGGGCATCTGAAATTGTTTGGGGCTTAGGGCCCCAGACTTGCTGGGCAGTCTTAGCAAGCCAGCTAAGGGTGCCTAGATTCTTCTCATCAGTACTGTCAAGTGTGGGTATGGGGAACTTGCAGGCATCTTTGACCTTGGTAAGAGTTTGAACAGTTCCTTCATTTGGCAGACTCTCTAGAGTTAGTAAATGGATTTTCTCCACTTATAGCTTAGTAGCCGTTTAAATTACTGTTTTGTTTCTGTGCCCCAGGGCAGGTGAGTCTGCTTCAGACCCTCAGTGATATCCCTCCCTACTGCAGATTCTTGCATTTGGGACGTGGTTTGTGTTGTTACCTTGTCTGCTACTGTTCTCTGTGTGGTCCCTCTGTTGTTTGTTGTCCAGAAGCTATTCAGTCCACCCTCACTTTTTCATGAGGAAAGGCTCTATATGTAGGTGTAGATTTATTGTGTCCATGGGAGAAGTTCAGTTCAGTCTTCCTATGCCTTCATCTTGGACTGCATCCTCTTTGCTACTTTTGTAATTGAATCAGAGAGCAGACACCCAGAGCAAGACAGTCCACCATATTTTGTTTAAGCCAATGTAGAAATTTCTAACCTTTGCGTAAGTAAATTATTAGAGGTTACTCTATGGGTTAATGCTGTCTGAGGCCTTTCTTTAGCTAGATTTCATTTAGTATTTATTCAGCCTTCAGAGTGCTTTATTTTTGTACACAATGAACAAATTATTTTGAGGGATTTTATTCAGTGTTTATAAAGCATTGACTATCAGTTATTTTTAATTTGTACATTCACATGCTTAGAAATGTCTCAAGTTTTTTAAGTCATTAAATTAAGTTTTAAAAATGAGTGAATGCAGGGATGCCTGAGTGGTTTAGTCAGTTAAGTGTCCGACTTTTGGTTTCAGCTCAGGTGATGATCTCAGGATTGTAAGATCCAGCCCTGTGTGGGGCTCCATGTTGGCTGTGGAGTCTAAGATTCTCTCTCTCCCTCTACCCTACTTCAACCCTACTCTTTCTTAAAAAAAATAAAAATAAAAAAAATGCTTAAAACCCAAGAAATTTGAATGAGTTGAGGAAAAACAGACCTTTTCATTTTTTTAAAGGTTTTATTTATTTGTGTGCCCATGCAAATGGGGGAGGGAGAGGGATAAGCAGACTCCACCCTGAGTATGGAGCCCTAGGTGGGGCTTAGTTTCACGACCCTGATATCCTGATGCACATGTACCGCAGACCTTTTCTTTAAATCTTCTCTTTGAGAGTTCCAAAGAATCGAGTTTATAAGCTGGATATGTTTATTAGGTACTCTTTTTTTCTTTAATTCAGTCTTGCTCTCTTCCTTTCCCTGCCACCTCTCCTTGCCTCCAGTACTCAGTTGTTAAAGAGAGGTAAAATTGTGCCTAGGAATCTTAAAGTAAGGCAGTAGTGAATATTTTTGATCAGCATTAAGATATTTTGGGGTTTATCAAACTCACTCAAATGAGCTTTGACATATTTGAATTTTGATCAAGAAGGCATTTGTTCTAATAGAATATTTTTTTGTCAGTGCCTTTTGGTTGTTAAAACTTCACTGTTTTATAATTTTTGGTAGGGATGAGATGAGGACAACTATTCCTACAATTTAGATTGTTAATGATCAGAATTTATGTTAAGTATAAATATGTAACATGTAAGTGTTCAATGTATCTTCACCATTGTTATTTTAATAGAAACCAAAGAAACCACCACCTCCTGCTAAAGGTCCAGGTATGTAAGAAACACATTATTCAGTTTGCTGTTTTTCATATTTTTAAGTTATAAAATGGTGAAATTGGTTTTAAGTATAAACTACTCATTAATATTAGCAAAAATCATATATGGTTAATATATATCAATTTCAGAAATAAATGGGGCAGCCTGGGTGGCTCAGTGGTTTAAGCGTCACCTTGGGCCCAGGTTGTGATCCTGGAGACCCAGGCTTGAGTCCCACGTCGGGCTCCCTGCAGGGAGCCTGCTTCTCCCTCTGTCTCTCTTGCTGTGTCTCTCATGATTAAATAAATAAAATGTTTAAAAAAAAATTTCAGAAATAAATGAAAATGATGTGTTCATATGTATTAATGTTAGTATTTTTAAAGTATAAACTATAAAAGGATCTTAAAAATAATTTGGATGCTTTAGTTAAAACTTGTCATTTCTAATTAAGAAAATCGACAAAGTTTAAATGTATTTAGATAGAATACTTAATATACTCACCTAGCCAATTAATTATTCTGCCTTTTTACATTAAATCCATATATTAGGGATGCCTGGGTGGCTCAGTGGTGAGCACCTCCCTTCTGATCAAGGGCATGATCCTGGAGTCCTGGGATAGAGTCCCACATCGGACTCCCTGCTTGGAGCCTGCTTCTCTCTCTGCTTATGTCTCTGCCTCTCTTTCTGTGTGTGTCTCTCATGAGTAAATAAATAAAATCTAAAAATATATATATATGTAAAGAAATCCATATATTAATGTCTCATTTAAATACTAATTTGTATTTTTCAGAGAGTGTGCTAAGAGTTATAAGCAAACAAGAAGAGTTTTTATTTTTTTTAAGCAGTTGCAAATATTATTGTATTATTATTATTTTTTATGGTATTCTTTTTTTTTTTTAATTTTTATTTATTTATGATAGTCACAGAGAGAGAGAGAGAGGCAGAGACACAGGCAGAGGGAGAAGCAGGCTCCATGCAGGGAGCCTCATGTGGAACTCTATCCCAGGTCTCCAGGATTAGGCCCTGGACTGAAGGTGGCGCTAAACTGCTGAGCCACCTGGGCTGCCCACTCTGATGTTATCTTTAAACTAACCTTTACTGGGGGCAGCCCGGGTGGCTTAGAGTTTAGCGCTTGCCTTTGGTCCATGGTGTGATCTGGAGACCTGGGATCGAGTCCCACATTGGGCTCCCTGCATGGAGCCTGCTTCTCCCTCTCTTGCCTGTGTCTCTGCCTCTCTCTCTGTCTCTCGTGAATAAATAAATAAAATCTTTAAAAAAATAAATAAATAAACTAACCTTTACTGTTTTAATAGAATTATCTTTGTGCTTTGAAACTATTATTTTTAAATACTAACTTTGTTTTTTCCCCTAGCTCCAAAACCTGAGCTAATAGCTACAGAGAAGAAGTATTTTCCTATAAAGCCAGAAGAAAAAGGTGAGACTAATTCTTCCACTTTCAGAAAAATAATTCTTTTGTTGTCATTGTAAACAATGAACTTTCTCCACACTGAATGATTTTTAACAGCCATTTCGTATTAAGCAACATTTGGAGTTTTCTGGGAGGAATTAGTTTGTCAAGATTGATAGGAAATTGAGATTTTTCTCAAACTGTTATTGATTTACATTCATTAAAAAGTTCTGTCATTACTTCAGCAGGAATGTAGTGTTTCATTATAGCTGTTTCAAATAATGTAGAAGAAAACTAAGTATTAAATACTTAATTTTTTTGGAGTCCCAATGAAATTAAAATTTTTTGGGGGGGTGAGTTCTAACCTCAAAAACATGGACATGATTTGTTAGGTGTTATCTAATTTTCACTGCCTGTATTTGTCATATAAACTTGGAAAGTTATTCCAAGGTACACATGTATTTTGTTAAAAACATCATTTTGTTTTGTTATTAACTTGGAGAAAATAAGTACTTCTCTTCATGCAGAAGGACCTGAAGTGAGTTCTATCTAGTATATTAGGTTATATATAGAGTTGATCCTTGAGCAGCATGGATTTGAACTGCAGAGGTCCACTTGTACATGAATTTTTCCCCCTAAGTATGATACAGCACTGTAAATGTATTTTTCTTATGATTTTATTAATGACCTTTTATTTAAAAAAATAACCTTTTCTTTAGCTTACTGTACTAGAGGATGTAATACACATAATATACAATACATGTGTTAATTCACTATGTTATTGGTAAGGCCTTCTAGCCAACAGTAGGCTTTCAGTTAAGTTTTTGGGGAGTCAGAAGTTATATTCAAATTTTCAACTGTGTGGGAGATTGGTGCCCCTAACTCCCTGTGTTTTTCAAGGGTCAGCTGTACAAACAATAATTTGAACATGGTCCTAGAGTGCTTCTGTTTCTACTGCCAGTATTGTTTCTGTCTATCCTTGCGTGTGGTCTACAGTGTTCCCTTATTCTCTTAACTGATTTCTCTCACTTTAGTCCCTTGTCTGCCTTATATTTCATATTGTTGCCAGGTTCATTTTTTTAATAAACTATTTTTTTAGAACAGTTTTAGATTGACAACAAAATCAAGCAGAAAGTATAGACAGTTGTTGTATATTACTTGCCCCACACATGTACTGTGTCCCCCACTATCAATATCCTGAACCAGAACGGACCTTCACTGACATATCATCACCCAGAGTCCATAGTTTATATTAGGGTTCATTTCTGGTATTGTACATTTTATGAGTTTGGACCAATGAATAATTTGACCAATGTGTAATGTAATATCTTACAAAATATGTCTTACTGCTGTTAAGAATTTTCTTTGCACTGTCATTTCATTCTTCCCTTCCCTCAGCCCCTGGCAACCATTGATCTTTTATTATCTCCCTAGTGTTGCCTTTCTCAGAATGTCGTATGGTTGGAATCATACAGTATATAGCTTATGCACTTTGTAGTATGTATTTAAACTTGCTCCATGTTTTCATGACTTAATAGCTGATTTCTCTTTAGTGCTGAGTAATAGTCCATTGACTATAGTGCAGTTTATCCAGATTCACCTTTTGAAGGACATCCTGGTTGTTTCCAAACTTTGTTAGGCATGAATAAAGCTACTTACTAGAAATAAACATCCTTGCCCAGGTATTTTGGTGTACATATATATTTAGTTCACCTGGATAATTAACCAAGGAGTCTGATTGCTGGGATTAAGAGGATATTGTATAAGAAACTTTCAAATTGTATTCCACACTGTGCCATTTTGCATTCTCATCAACAGTGAATGAGAACTCCTGTGTTCCTTATCCTGACCAGCTTTTGGTGTTGTTGTGAACTGAACCCCAAATTACAACTTTGTATCATCTTTTTTTTCTTCCATTTACGAAATAGAGTAATCATACTCTTTTCCCTATGTCATGTATGTTCATAACTTTATCTCTCTCTCAATATCTGTGCCCAGCATAGGTTATATTCTTTTTTCTGTACATTTGAGAACTTTTTGTTTTACAAAAACCATTTGTGCTTCAAAATATTTCTTAACCTCAGATGTAATATGGTTATTGTTAGGTCAGAATGTTGGATCAGTTTATTTGTATCTTTTGTACTTGAAAGACATTCTATAAAGATATGTGGAACCAAATGTAGGAACTCTTACAGTGGCTTTAATACATACATTATGATACTCCTTTATAGTCTCTTCCATCAAGAAGGTAGGAGTTTTGTGAAAATTTAGTAGTAACTTCCCATATTCCCTGAAATCAGTCAGGTGATCTTATAAACAAGATAAAGGGTGATGATGCATTTTTATTTCATTTATCTGCTCAAAATTCTGGCCTAGGTAATAAGGACTGAATTTGCCTTCCTGAGTTAATACAACTAGAAAACTGAACAAAATACATGAAATAGTGGTTTCAGATATTGGATAACAGCATAGGACTGTTCTCATTGAAGGAGCTTCTCACTGAACCAGTAAGGCAAGCCCTAAAATTACCCTAGCTTATTGTCTAGAAGCAGTTTACTATCAGCAGAAAAGAGGAAGTCCAATAGAGCCCAGTTTTCATGCAGAATTGAGGAAACAGGAGATAGGAGTTTGGGGAGTCCAAGGTGGCTGTGCCAGAATGGAGGGAATTGTGCAGAGAGCACTCTGAGGTCTGTAGGGTTTACCATGAGGCTTTGGCTGAGTGCTGTCAGTTACACATGTAAGAAAGGAAACTTCCATAGCTAGAGAAATAACTGCTGGAAAGCATTTGGTGAAGCAATTTCTGGAACTCAAGAATAGTTCATGTTCCCACAAGCCACAGTGGAAAGACTTCATAAGGCATAGGTAGAACCTATAAAATATTATATTACCTTAGGCTAAAGGCTTCTTTGCAGGTACTTTGGAAGCAGATTGAACTAATCCCAGAACAGAACTCATTACAGTTTGAAAGAGTATGACAAAATCTAGCAGCCAAGTGTGTAAAATACACAGTTCATTATCTGGTTAAAAAAATTATCAGACATGGAGAAAAGCCAGGATAATAGCAGCCTGTAACTAGAAGAAGAATTAGTCAATTTAAACAGACCCAGAAATGACAAGAGATGATGGAAATAGCAGTAAAGACATTAAAACAGCTATTATAATTATATCTGATGTGTTGAAGACAGTAGAAGAAAACACAAGCATGATGGTGAGAGAAATGGAAAATATAAAAAGACCCAAATAGAACTTATGCAGATGAGTTAATACAGTATTGGAAATGAAAAATATTACGTGGAATTACCAGCTTATTGGAGACTGTAGAATGAAACATTAGTGAACTGGAAGACACAGCAATAGAAACTATCTGAAACATACTAGAGGGGCAACTGGCTGGTTTAGTCAGTGGAACATGCAACTCTTGATCTCAGAGTTGTGAGTTCAAGCCGTGTGATGGGTGTGGAATCTACTTTAAAAAATACTAGGAAGAAAAAATAAATAGAACTTAGTAACTTGTGACTATCAAGTCATTTTTTTTTTTCTTTTCTAAGTAGGCTCCACACTCAGCATGGAGCCTCAGGGCTTGACCTCATGACCCTGAGATCAAGACCTGAACTGAGGTAGGTCAAGAGTCAGGCACTTAATCAATTGAGCCACCTACATGCCTTGTTGAGTAGTTTTATATATGTGTAATTGGAGTCCCTGAATCAATGGAGAGAGAATGAGGCAGAAAAAAATATTTGAGGAAATAATAGTTGAAAAATCTTCAGACTTGTTGGAAACTGTAAGCCCACAAATCCAAGAAGCTCATTGAACTCAAAGCAGAAGAAACAAAAGATGTTTCCATCTAATGGAACATCAAAATGAGTTCAATGAAAAGCTATGATAAAAAGAAAAGCATCAAGTCTAAAAGAAAATAATTCTCTACCTAGCAAAAATACCGTTCAGGAAATGCAGGCAAAATACTCATTGCCAGCAGATCTGTATATACTATACAGAAAATGTTAGAAGTACTTTTGGGCAGAAGGGAAAATAATGTTATATGGGCATTTAGATAAATAGAAAGTATTAAAGAATACCAGAAATGGTAAATGTATAAGCAAATACAAAAGACTTTTTTTTAAAAGAAATTTTAAATCTTGTCAATAACATCAAAACTCTTCATTGGAAAGATTTAAAGCTTTTATAATAAGTGTTGGTTTCAATGTGTGCAGATATAAGAATTTTTTAATCAGTGATATAGGATAAATATAAAATGAGGGAAACAATTCTTAATATTTTTAAAATGTTCTCATTAATCTGGCATGCCTAAATCTGGTTCAAAGAATAGAAGCAACATTAGTGCTTTGCTTAAGTAAGCTTTGGACATGTGCATTGGGAGAGAGAACTAGTAGCAATCTGAGTGTTAAATATTGGTATAAAGTCTTTCTTTTTAAATAAAATTAAACATAAAGTTCTACCCTTGTTCTACCATTAACAGAGGGAACTTGTTCAAATTATGGCAAGGGCCAATTTTAGGAGCCTTAAGCCTTCTGAGAGGAAATACAGTATATTCCACCAGTATGCATATTCATGACTTTTATCTCTGTTAAAATCTTAATTCTACAGAAGATATACTTTGAAAAGCTCTGCTGTGTTAGGGAGGTGGGAAAAGAGGAGCTACTAGAAAACTTGAACCTGATTACCCAACTATCTTTGACTTTTAAGTGACTCCCCCTTGTCTCATGGGATACGTTTCAAATCTTAAGAATGGAGTTTAAATCTTGACTGTTTACTCCCTGCCTCAGGCCATCATGTAGATTTTCTCAAACCTGCTTAGCAATTTCCTGCCCCCTATTTTCTCAGAGGTACCTGAATGCTGGCCGTTTTGTACTTCATTAGAAGAATAATATCAACACTTGGGAGCACAAGCTTTTCACCTGCTTTTTGGAAAAAGTCTTGGACATACTTTTCAGTAACCCACTTCTTTCTCAGTGATTTGTTTTCTTGGTATGAAATATGTACGAAAGGAAGGGAGCAACTGATGTTTTGGAATGCCATATAGAAAAGCATATGAATGTGTAGGAGAGAATGTAATGAAAGTTCTATTAGGCTTATAAATCATTTAAGTGGGTACCTTTATGTAGATGTTCTCTCTCATGGTCCCAATCATATCCGTAGGAAGGGTGTAATGAGCTGCTAAAGCCCAACCTGGCTTAACACTTTTACTGGTAGAGGCAGTGGATCTGTATTCACTTGCTTGGGGAACATTGTTTTTTTCCAAAGTTCCTATATCTGCAGGTGTAAAAGACAGAATTTATCTTATTTTTCAGTTGATTCATAAGCAGAACATACCAGATGTTACACACTTCCAGGCAGGAACTAAAAGCCAATATATTAATAATGGTAATTGTTTCCTAATTAACAGAATGGGAAGGGAGAGTTGTGCTGTTAGTTGTTCCTTTTGAGGTTTTCTTGTCTCTGTATTTGGCATTAAAGGGGACAAGTTATTGTTGCTAGGAAAACATAGTTACATGCTAGGAATTCAGCGCTAATACATGGGATTACAGATTTTGAGGATCTAGTTGGTTGATTTTTGGGACTTTCAACCCCAGTAAATTGAATTGTGAATCTTACCCAGTCTTCTTCATAAAGTCATACTTTACTGACTGTAAGATTTTGTCTCTTGCAGAAGGTTGTACGATTGCTGCTGGTTCCCACACAGAGGTCCAATAGCATCATTAATTCATTTGCTCAATTACTGTTTTTTTTTTTTCCACATTTTTGAGAGAGATTTTTGCCTTACATTGAAGTCTAAGCTGGTAAAGTAGGTTTTAGTACATAATTCAACATATTACCTGAAATGGAAGTTTTGAGGTGTCTTTACATCTTTGCTCAGGAGGGTTCTCTTCTTCCTATGAGCCAGTAAAAGGAATGCAGAGTAAAAATACAATGCAATTGAAATGTAATCAAAAGGTATAGATTTTCCAACTGATATGCTAGTTATGGATGTTCTGTATTTTTCATATTATAGAGTGATTTGGGAATCAGTATTCAAAATACACTTTTAAATTATTACGTGCTCTAGAATTTTGGTATAGTACAGTTGAGTATGAAGTTAAAATCAAGATCTGTGTGTTTAAGACTCATTTAACAGCAGTTATTACTGGAGGTACTGAACTCAAATGCCTTTTTATCTGTAATACCATCTGTAGTACATAGACTCTTGAGTTGATACCTGTGGCAGGACTCTATTGTATTATATATTTAGTATGCTTACCAAAAAGAAAACAGTATTTATCTCTAATGCTCTACAAAGAATCATTCCAGTTTGAACCTAAAAATAATCTTGACCTCTCTTAAGAGGTCAAGTAGCAAGTATTCTTTACTTGTTATACTTAACCCACACATGAAACTGATTTTTAATCAACTGTTAAACATATAAAAAGAGTATGTATATGTGAGGTAGCTGGCTTCTGCCAATCACTAGGAGATTAATTTTTTTTCTGTTTCAAGTGATACTCTGATAATTGCTAGTTGAGTAGTTAAAATTGAGTAGTAGCTAATGAGATTGTAACTATTCAGAGACTTAAAAATGAGCATAATGAGTTGACTGGAAAAAAGAAGGTGATTCCAGGCCACAGAAATTGAATATGAAAAGAATGAGAGAAAGCATTTCATATTCAGGAAATGGCTATAGGTAACCAGGAATTGTGAAAAACCAAGCTAGAAGGGTAGCTTGGTATAGTTGTTTTCGGTCTTGGTGGTATGTTAGAATTACCTGGGTCTTTTTTAAAAATATGCTGTGACAAAGATCCTCTTCGAGAAGTGTTATAGGGTAGAACTTAGGTAGTAGTTTTTTAAAAGCTCTCCATGGGATTCTAATTTGAAGACAAAATTAAGAATCACTTGTGTGATTCATAAAATACCTTTCAATGCTATTGCAAGGAGTTATATTTAACAATTTGTTTATATCTTACTCTGCTCCAAAAAGAAAGTAGTGATGATAAGGGTTTAGAATTTATATTGTGGAAATAAAGCATGTATGTATGTGTTTCATACAAATGTTCAGTAATATATGATGCATGGGATATGAACTTATTACTATGTTTGAATACTTCTTGTTGCATTTGGGAAAAAATTCTAGCTTATTTAGTATAGTCTTAAAAGAAGAGTTTCCTGACCACATTTCCTTAGCTTAGCCTATCAGGTTTTGAGGGATCTTGGCCCCCTGTTGAGTTTTTCTAATATATTCCGTACTTGTTTTTACTTAAGTTGACTGCATGTAGTTGGACCCCCCGGTGTATAATGTCCATAGAATATGAGGGTTTTTTTTTTTTTTACTCCCAGTTACATGGTATAGTACCCTTTTCTTGGAATCCTATCTTTGTCTTGCTCTCCCCTCAGAATCTTTTTACATATGATTCCTTCTCATTTTTCAGATTCTAGCTTAAAATGTCCAGCTTGATTTCACCTCCCTGATATTAGTCTTTTCTGTATTACTCTAAAAGTAGATATTTCTCAATGTTGTCACATATTAATTTAGATATTTTGTGTATATTTTCTTTTTCCCACATTTGACTAAACCCGATAGGGTCAAAGGTATAGGGTCTGTGTTGTGTGTATGTGTGTGAATTTTATTTGACTTTGATTCTCTAGTTTCTTGCAAAGTAAGTATATAATGCATAAGGGATATGCAATACAATAATTACTGTGTAATTGGAAGACTTTTAAAAACTGGTGTGACATATTCAGGTATGTTTTTCTGAAACTATTTTATTGCTATTTGAATAGATTTGGTGGTGGTATGAATAAAAAGGAAATTGGAATGTTTAAAGAGTAAAGAATGGAAAATCCTGATTCAAACTGAAACAGTAGGAAAACAGTCTCATATAATTGGAAATCTAGAGATAGGAGTCATATGACCGCCCCCATTGAATAATTTCATTATGGACCTGGATTATATCTCTATTTGCCATCCTTAGTGTCTACTTTGTCTTCAGATTGGTTTCCCTTGAGGTCACAAGAATGCTGACCTTGACAGTTAAGGCAACTTGCTATCTTTATCTTGTCCGTTTGATAGGAAAGAGAGGAAAACCTTTCCATAACCATGGAATTGTAAGTCCTTTTCAGTGTCTTGGACCAATTGTGGGTACATGTTCAATTCCAGACCAATAAGTCTTATAAAAAGAATATTGTGCACTTAATACCTTGCTGTAGTGATGTGAAGGTGGGTTAGGTTTGAGTGAGTCAACTACGTTATCTGCTAAAGATGTTGACATATATTGAGCCTCTACCATAAGGAAGGTGGTTTAGGTTTTATATTAGTATATCTTGTTAACTAATTAAATCCCAACGATTGTGAGGATGGGGAAATGAGGTATGAATTATAAAATACAGTTTCTGATGGAAAATACATATAAGTTCATCTTTTGACATAGAATTTGATATGAAAATAGGAAATACGAGATGTGAATCTTTGTTGAGAGTTTGTATTAAGCATTTATTTATGAGTTGTGCTATCTTGGAACTTAGCTGTTAAATATATGGATATGGTAAGATTGTTCCAGAAAGTTGCTTAAATGAGAATAGGGAGAGAGTTTAGCATGGAATCATAGAATATATACATTTATGAAGTCATTAGAACTGAAACTCTTGAAGAAGGTTGACGAGTGACCATGCAGGCAGGCAGAGAATTATCTGAGTGAGAACATCTGGAAGGGTAGTGCGAAATATATACATATATTACTAGATATAGGAGAGCTGTGAAGAGTATGAGAAATTACAGAGTCATGATCTAGAACGGGAGGGGAGCCCAGTAAAATAAGTCTGGCATTTAGGCCTGTGTTTCCTTTTAAGGCATTTGCCAATTCTGAAATTGGTAGCTGAGACTATGAAAAGAACCTTCAAAATATTTTGGGTTTCAAGGAGACAAAAATTAGAGTTCAGGGCTCAGAAAAAAGGAGATACCTTAGTGAACTCCTGGTCTTTGAGTTGGGTTCCAAAAAAGACTTCCTTTAATAGGAAGTATACAAGTGGAAGAAGGACTAGTTCTCAGAAGCACTAAAGCCCAATTGCTAATTACCTCAATCTGATTGGAAGAAGATGATCTAGGATTTTACTGCACTTTAGCTTGGCTACTTGAAGCAAAGTAAACCTTTATTGCCTGGAGAAGAGGACATCATTATCTTTGTATGTTTTCACATAAATGTCTGATGTCTTGTACTCATAGAGAAATGACCAGATGTATTTGGAGATATGATGCATGACTAGAAACCAATAACAGAAAATAGAACCTGGTCCACAGATGTTTTAGATGCGGGAAATACCAGATGCGGGAAATACCAGACACAAGCTATAAAGTATCTATATGCTTAATATACATTCAAAATAATAAAAGATTTAATTGATAATTGTTATAACTAGAAACCATATAAATGTAAATATAATGTGAATATAAGTGTAAACGAATTTGTACAAGTATAAAATATACAGTTGACCTTGAACAATGCAGAGATTGGGATGCTGAACCATCTCATAGTCAGATATTCCCATATAGATTTTTTAAAAATATTTTTAATTTATTTGAGAGAATGCATGCGAGTCAAGAGAGGAACAGAGAGAGGGACAGGCTTGACTCTGTTGAGCGTGGAGCCCTGGGACTTGATCCCTCAAACCTCAGACCTCATGGTCTGAGCTGAAATCAAGAGTCTGATGCTTAACTACTGAGCCATCCAGGCGCCCCTCCGACATAACTTTCGACTCACCAAAAACTTAACTAATAGCCTGCTGTTCACCAGAAGTCTTACTGATAACATAAATAGTTGACTAACACATATTTTGCATGTTATATGTATTATATACTGTATTCTTAAAGTAAGCTAGAGAAAAAATATTAAGAAAATGAGAATGTTAAGGAAGAGGAAATAATACATTTAATTTACAGTACTGTATTTAAAAGATCTGCTTATAGATAGGCCTGCACAGTTCAAACATGTTGTTCAAGGTCAACATATATGATCTATATGTGTAGGTATATGTTAATATATGTGTATTTTCAAAAGAAAATTTCTAAATCTTAAAATTGAAAAAAAAAAAAAGATCTTAAGAGACATTGGATACAGTGGAAAGGTTTAATGTACATGTAATTAAAGATCCAGATTGGGAGGACCAGAATAGGGACTAGAAACCTTAATTGAAGAAAAAATGGTTTCTAGTCTTCCAAAACTGATGGAAAGCAAAAAGCCATAGAATCAAGAAATAATATGGAGCCCAGCTTGGATATATGCAAAGAAAACTACTCCATACACTCATTATAGTCATGCTACTATAAATGAAAAATAAGATAATACTGAAAGCAGCCAGAGAATAAGACACATTAACAGTTGCTTCTCAGTGGAAAAAAAAATTGAAGCCAGAAGACAATGGAATGATGTTACCAAAGTGTTGAAGGAAATAACTGCTGACCTAGAAATATAATGCCAGTGAAAATATCTTCAGGAAAAAAAAAGATGAAATAAAGACAATGTTAGGCCAGTCAAATCTGAGAGAATTTATCACTTGTATGTTAGGACTCTAGGCAGTTTTAAAGAGTGTTATTCAGGCAGAATGGAAATGATCCCAAATGTCAACTTGGAGATACAGAAAGCAAGAGCAACAGAAGAGCTTAGATAGATAGGTAAATCTAAATATTGACTGTATGAAACATTAAAAATATCTTCTGGGTTTATAGAAATAAAAATACAAGACAGCAAGGTGTAAAGGTAGTAAAAGCTTTAGAGCAGTAGAGAAATTTATGTGACTTAAAGGATATGTGCTGTAATCTAGGCAATTACAAAAAAAATGTATAGAATAATGTATAAGGTAATAGTAAGGAGAATATGGGGTAACAAAAATATGAAAAGACGAGAAAGAAAGATGAAATGAACAGAGCAAGAAAAAAGTAACAAATACTCAGTAATTACAGAAAATATAAATAGACTACACATTCCATTTAAAAGAAAAATTGTTAGACTTAAAAAAAAAAAATCCAACCGTTGTCTGCTAACAAGAGACATACCTTGATAAGAATTCAGGAAGGATTCAATTAAAAGGGTGGATAAATATATGCCAGGCAAATGGCAATCAAAATAAAACTAGCCTAAACTATTGATAGCTGACAAAGTAGACAGAATAGCAAGAAGCAGTAAGAGGGACATTTAATTAAGGCCATGTGATTTATAAAACAAAGTTGCCTTTGCAGTAAAGATGAAGTAAATGCTTTGATACTCATCTAAGAACTAAATCTTAATCTCTACCTCACATGTACATAAATTAGAATCCAGAAATAGTTTGATAGGTACCTACCTTATAACCAAAGATGCACTGTAGAGAAGTGTTAAAGGACATTCTTCAATACAAAAAACATACACCTTACACTGACTTATAATACCTTATGCCTACCTTATAACTTGTACCTATCTTACAGTATGCAAAAAAAGTTCCATGTAGATGCTGGCCACAGGTTTTCTGCAAGATACCATAAGCCAATATCTCCATGTCTTCGGAGTAGGAAACTGTTTAACAGGATATATAAGATATTAACTGTAAGACAAAAGATTGATTTTTTTGGACTATGTTAAAATTCCCAACGTCTTTTACAAAGACACCATGTGGAAGATGAAAAGTTCTGCCACACAGTAAGAAATGATTTTTTACAACATGGATAAATGACAAAGTACTTATATTTAAAACATATAATGAATTTCTGCAGATTAGTAAGAAAAAGACAGCTTGATAAAATGCAGTTAAGCATCTTGAATAGAAACCTCATCAGAGTATGAAGTTACCCAATTTCATTACTCAGCAAGGAAATACAAGTAAAAGCAAAGGTAAGATTCTCACCAAAATGGGTGAAATTTTGAAAAGAAAATTAACAATACCAAATGTTTGTGAAAATTCAGATGAACAGAACTCCCATACTGTTGGTGAGAATGCAAATTGTTGTATCTAATCTGAAGAATTTAAGGTGAATATATTCATACTCTGTTACCCAGCCTTGGCACTTCTCACCATATATCCAGCAGAAATGTGCTGTGTGTGTGCACCAAAGATTCAAATGGGAAAAGTTTATCATAGCATGATTTATATTGGCTCTTATTTGGAAACAACACAAATGTCCATTCACAGTTCAATGAGTAAATAAATTTAGGTATATTCACATACCAAGATACTATATAGCAACATGAATTTTGCGATTTTACTGATGTAAACTTTAAATCTGCGTAAGTGATCTTGAGTGCTAGAAGATACTTTTGGGGCAGCCCCGGTGGCACAGCGGTTTGGGGCCGCCTGCAGCCTGGGGTGTGATCCTGGAGACCCGGGATCGAGTCCCACGTCGGGCTCCCTGCATGGAGCCTGCTTCTCCCTCTGCCTGTGTCTCTGCCTCTCTCTCTGTGTCTATGAATAAATAAAATCTTATAAAAAAAAAAAAAGATACTTTTGAGTAGGAGCAGTTGTGTAGTAATTGGGAAGAGACATGATGGGAACTTAAAGTAGCTAATGTTCAGTACTTGGCCTGAATGGTAGTTATTCATGTGTGTTTGTGTGATGATAATTTCTTGAGCTTTGTACTTAGAGTTCTGAAAGTATGTTATACTCAATTTAAGTTGCTTCAGCAAGATAATTATGGGTAGAATTTTTTTTGTCCTTACATTTTCTAAAAATGTTAAAGTAGACTCAGTTAAGAATACATTTGCGGGCTGAGTTGGTTAAGCATCCGACTCTTGATTTTTGCTCAGAACATGATCCTAGAGTCATGAGGTTGGGCCCTGTGTTGGGCCTCGTGCTGGATGTGGAGCCTGCTTAAGTTCTCTCTCTTCCTTTGTGTCCATTCCTTACACTGCACATGCAGAAGTGGTCACTCTCAAAAAAAAAAAAAAAAGTCATTTGTTATTTTTTGGATAGTACTGTGTTTTTCTCTTAACACATCTCTGAGTAACCATTGATAAAGAATGGATTTGATTTTTCAGTCTGAACTTAGGCACTTGTAATCCACTCATGCCTTGGGACCAGTATGATTATCTTGTTTTTCTATTTTTTAAAAAATAATTTTAGTTGACAGTGTTCTATCAGTTTCGAGTGTACAGTGTAGTGATTTAACAAGTTCATACATTATGCTGTGATCACCACATACATAGCTACCATCTGTTTCCATACTTCACGATTACCATATCATTGACTGTCTTCCTAATGCTGTGTTTATTTCTGTGACTTACTCTACCCATTCTATAACTGGAAGCCTTGTATCTCCCTATCACCTTCTTTTGTTTTGCTCAACGCCCTACATCCCTCCCCTCTTTGCAACCATCAGTTCTCTGTATTTATAGGTTTGATTCTCCTTTTTATTTATTCATTTATTATTGTTTTAAATTCCACTTACGAGTGAAATTGGATGGTATTTGGCTTCTCAGTCTGACTTATTTCAGTTAGCATAATACTCTCTTGGTCCATGCATGTTATCGCAAATGGCACGATCGTATCCATTTTTGTAGTTGTATGATATTCCTGTGTGTGTGTGTGTCTGTGTGTGTGTATATACACCCCTCAATCTTCCATATCCATTTGTCTATTGATAGACACTGAGATTGTTGGTTCCATATTTTGGCTATTGTAAATAATACTGTAATAGACATAGGTGTGCATATATCTTTTTTTTTTTTTTAAGATTTTATTTATTTATTCATGAGAGACACAGAGAGAGAGAGGCAGAGACACAGGCAGAGAGAGAAGCAGGCTCCATGCAGGAGCCCGATGTGGGACTTGATCCTGGGACTTCAGGACCACACCCTGGGCCAAAGGCAGGTACTAAACCGCTGAGCCATCCAGGGATTCCCTGCATATATCTTTTAGAACTAATTATTGTTAAACATTAATTAATGTTTTTGTTTTCTTTGGATAAATACCTAGTAGTGGAATTATTAGATCATTTGGTCTTTTCCATTTTTAATTTTTTGAGAATTGTTTTCCTGTTCTTATTCATGAAGTGGGGAACTAATCCTCATCTGCATTAACAAATGGATGAACTTAGTACATACAGCATTAGTAATGTATTTTTATATTCTGTAATAAATAAGATGGGGCATATTTCAGTTATTTTGCTATATTTTGTTAGCTGCCGTATATTTTAGCTGCTTTCAGTAAAAAAAGTTTTTCCATACACGTGTTAATTATTTTCTCTAAAACTATCATAACATCTGTATCTGACATATTTCCTCCTTTGGGCATTTGGAAAACTAAAATACTTTTTTTTTCTTTAATCTAAGTTTCCTCTTGGTTTTGATGAATTTCTAGCTAACCTAAAATTCTCCTATGTGCAATTGGATATCCGCATTAAAAATAATGAAGTTGAACCCTAACCTCATACCATGTACAAAATTTTACTGAAAATAGATCATTCACCTAAATTTAAGAGGTATAAAACTAAAACTATTAGAAGAAAACATAGGGCTAAATCTTCATGGCCTTGGGTTTGGCAGTGAATTCTTAGATTTGACACCAAAAGCTCAGACAACAAAATAAAAAAAATTATTAAATTGTAATTCTTTAAAATTTAAAACTTGTGTACACCAAAGGTAGACATTACAAAGAAAGTAAAAAGATATACCACAGAAATGAGGAGTAACTGAACAATGGGAACCAGACTTTTGGGGTGATAAAAGAGTTTTGGAACTTGGTAGAGTAGTGGTTGCAGGGTATTGTGAATGTACTAAATGGCTCTGAATTTTTCACTTTAAAATGTTAGGTAAATTTTATCTCAATAAAGGTAAATAAAACCTAGTATCCAAATACATTGCCATCATATATTATATAATCAACATATTATTGTTGATTTAGTCATGGTTGTACCAGGAATGATGAATCTTAGATTTGTCACCCTTGATTTCCATGAATATTTAAATATGTTATTTTATTTTAGAATAAACTAGAATTGAATTGGTTTCAAGCTGTTACATATCTGTTAAATATGTTCAATTAATCAGTGAACTTCTATTTAACCTTCACTATTTTTCCTGGTATTTTATATAAAAACATCTTTCTTTTTTTAAAAATTTTTTGATTAATTTATTTATTCATGAGAGACACAGAGAGAAAAAGGCAGAGACACAGGCAGAGGGAGAAGCAGGCTCCATGCAGGGAGCCTGATGTGGGACTCAATTCCAGGTCTTTAGGATTATGCCATGGGCCGAAGGCAGGTGCTAAACCGCTGAGCCACCCAGGGATCCCCTAAAAACATCTTTCTTAACATTTTCTAGACTTTTACGTTTGATTGAGTGTTATCCTTGATACAGATGGCTCTGTTGGTTTATAGTTAGAATTGGATGGTATAATTATCATGTAATTATATGCTGCATTGTTTCCTTTAAGGCCATATGAAAGTGGATTTTTGTACCAAATGATGACCATGGTTTTAATAGACTAAGCTATATTTTCAAGTGATCCAAGGAAGCTATACATAAATGATAAAACTAAAATAATGGTAATTTGTATTTTCATTATTGTTAGATTAAATCTAACAATTTTGAATGAGGGGTTTACCCATGGCTTGGAATTTTTGTTCAAGATTCCTAATCAGTTTCTGATTGATATGAAATCTCATGAAATTATTTGTGGTCCTGTGATAGACATTCTTTACAAAGACCAAGTAAATTTTGAAAGTTATTCAGTATTGCACTTAAGAGTTTCTTATTTTTATTTATATGTGTTAGACACATTTTTGCTAACTGTTGTACCATGAATATCTAGTATGTGTGCATCTATGTCAATTAAAAAGTGTATATTTCACCCATTACCCCCACCCACTTCTCCTCCAGCAACCACCAAGTTTGTTCTCTGTATTTAAGAGTCACACATATGTGTCAATTTTAATACTTGTTCTTAGTACTGGAAAGATCCAGGGACTAAGTATGTCATTATGTATAGTGCCATGCCTTTTGGGTGACAAAATTGTTTTTGTTAACATGGCTTAAAATCGTTCCCAGTGTTTATTTCCAGCATATTTTCTTATCTAATTCACAGAATTATTCATAGTGTTAATAAACTGGAAAAAATGAAATTGTGTTAATACATTCCTAGTACAATTGTGAGGATTAGAAGCCTGTAATTTTCTCATCTGTGATTAGTTACGCTAGCCTGTTTTTTCTTAACATTTGATATTTCCTTTGTCATCATGATTATTTAAATAAGTATATTAAATGTCACTAGTTTATTATAATTTAGTCTCTGAAAGTAGTCTGGGTTTAAGTGTAGATGATATTGACCTCTGCATAGAGTAAAATCATATGTGATTTATATTTGAGTAGTATACCACCCCTTAAAGCAAAGGATACTGGGAAGACATAAGAACTGGGCATTATTTGTTGCTCAGAATGTTGTTAGTGGTCCTCCTTCCCATCAAAGCGTTTTTAGATATTTGAGCTTATTAAATTATAACTTAAAAATCGTGTACATATCCACAAATAATGTCTCTATTTCACGTTTCCAGCCTGATGTTAGCTGTAAGAAATAGAAATACCTAAATAATTTTGATTAATAATTTATTAAATTTTTAAATAATCAGATGAAAAATCAGTACTGGAACAGAAACCTTCTAAACCAGCAGCTCCACAAGTCCCACCTAAGAAGCCTACTCCACCCACCAAAGCCAATAATTTATTGAGATCTCCTGGGACAATATACCCAAAGCGACCTGAAAAACCAGTTCCTCCACCACCTCCTATAGCCAAGTAAGTTTTACCTAGTTTTAATTTAGGTAATTTTAACTTAGGTAACTTGCCTAATTTAGTTTATTGATTACCTTCCTTTGACATAAATGGCTGTACTGCTTTTCTAAGTGTTAAAATAATTTTTGAAGTATTTGTTTTTCAGATTTTTTTCTATAGATTCTAATGATTCTCTGTTAAATGTTAACTTCATATTCATACTAGGTGAATACACATTTATTAGGCTGTTTTTTACATTTCTGATTTTATTTTGATTAGTTTTATTGTGGAAGTTTATGTTTATGGGAATAATTTTGTGGAACAGAAGGAAAAACTACTGTGCTATAATATCTTTAGTGTTATTTTAATTCACAATGTTAAAAAATGGTTATTCACATACAAGTGATTTCTACATATGTTTGATTTTCTCATTTCAGGATTAATGGGGAAGTATCTACCATTTCATCAAAATTTGAAACTGAGCCATTATCAAAACCAAAGCTAGATTCTGAACAATTACCACTTAGACCAAAATCAGTAGACCTAGATTCATTTACAGTTAGGAGCTCTAAAGAAACAGGTAAGTTAACATGTAGAAAACTGGTACATTTTTAAAAACTTGCCAATATAGTTTTCAGAAACTATTTAAGAAATTTGTATGCATTTTATGTGTGGATAGGTACAGTGGAAATTAATTGAAATTTGTTTAAAATCTGTGAAGCCAAAATAGAAAAATAAAACTAAAAGAAGATAAATGAACAAAATACCTGATTCACATAAGGACTGAGAAACGGATGAAAAGATCATCCATTTGTCATATATTCTGTCCCTTTATAATGCAGTGTCCATACTACCTAATTCAGGTAGATACGAGTACATTTTAGTTTTAAAAGTTGAAGGATAAAGAGATAACATAGATTATCAGTGCCAGGACTAATTATATCGAAGATTATTTTTACTTCTCTATTTCCAGATACTTTTGTTTCTGATTCAGGAAAATATGCCTTTTATGCCTCTCTCTCTCTCTCTCTCTGTATGTATATCAGCAAGCTTTATTTTTTTAGTTCCTTAGTTTTAGGACTGATTTTTGAACCCATCAGTCATCTTTGTCTCTTGGTCTTTTTTATACCTCTTAGTTGTAAAATGGAAAACCTGAAATAGAAGTTTTGATAAAGATCGCAATATTAGGGGCGGCCCCGGGGGTGGCTCAGTGGTTTACCGCTGCTGCCTTCTGCCTGGGGCCTGATCCTGGAGACCCGGGATCAAGTCCCATGTCGGGCTCCCTGCATGGAGCCTGCTTTTCCCACTGCATGTGTCTCTGCCTCTCTCTCTCTCTCTCTTATAAATAAATAAAATCTTAAAAAATCTCAATATTAAAAGTATAGCACAATCATTACTTTGTGGTAATGGCTATTGTATAGTAGTTTGCATTTGGTTTTAGTTCTTTTACATTTTCAAAGCACTTTCTCATATATATTCTTATTTTATTTTTATGGTTAATTCTAAAAGGCCGGTGCTATTTTGTTTCTAAAGAAATTAAGCTATAGACACATCAAGTATCCACGATCACATAAGGCAGAAGAACTCCTTATATAAAGTGCTCATGACGCTCTTAAAACTTTTAATGTCTTAATATTTTTAGCCTTTCTGTTAACATTTCATATTTACATTCTCACTTAAAGACCAATTATTACACTTAGCTTTTTTTGTTACTTTATTGTAAGACATGCTACTTACTTACTACCTTTTGAAAATTGCCAGGTGATTTTATTATTTTTCTGAATTGTTTTTTTCCAATACAAAAACCCCGACCTATGCATGGTCTCCTTCAGTTTTTTAATTTGAATGTTTTATAGATTCTTCATTATATATTTGGATCCTGCTTGCTCTGGTTGAAATCATATTCATTTATAATTTCTGGAAAGTGAGATGTTGATTTTATTTTAGAGACATTCATGCAAATTAATTTAGTGTGTTTTACCTGGTGAAAATTGTTACTTACTGTTAGTGAAATAAAAACAACAAAAAAAGTTCTTTATAAAAGGTATTTTAAAAATATCCTTTATGTTTTATTAACGTAAGTGGTAAAAATTATAGCTCTGTCAGTTCTTATTATTATCTCTTTGATTTAAAATATGGTTAGAAATAGTAATTGTATTACTCAAAAGTTAATAATCAAGGCAAAAAGATTACACACTTTTAAATTTGGAAGCAAGAAATCCATTTATATTATCTTCTGAATTTCTATAGTTCTGCAGTCATCATCACAGAAACCTTAGATTTTGATGAGTCTCTTTGGGAAACTGAAGGAGTAATATTTAGTGAGAGCCTATATATTTTCTGTATTTTTCTGTTGCTTTGTATCAATTTTGACCATTTGCTTTATTTGGTTGTGTCTAGGTTGTGGAAATTATTAAAAAATTAAGTTAATTAAGATAAATTTTCTTTTTAAAAAGCTCTTCTATATATAGTAACCAGCAAGCTTTGCTTCCTTTCTTAAATTTCTAGTAGAAATAACACAGGTAATAATATCAAACTATTGTTGGTTTGTAACTTTGGATTTATATATATATATATATTTATATATATATATATATATATTTTTTTTTTTTTTTTAACTTTTATCTGTAGCCATTATTTGCTCTTCATTAAAAAACAAAGAGGTGGGGATCCCTGGGTGGCTCAGCGGTTTAGTGCCTGCCTTTGGCCCAGAGCGTGACCCTGGCGTCCTGGGATCAAGTCCCACATCAGGCTCCCAGCATGGAGCCTGCTTCTCCCTCTGCCTGTGTCTCTGTGCCTCTCTCTCTCTCTCTCTCTCTCTCACTCAACGAATAAATAAATAAATAATCTTTATGACTAAAAAGATGTACATACTTTAACTAAAAAATAACCTTATTGCTAAAAAATGGTAACCATCATCTGAGCTTTTGGCAAGTCATAATCTTCGCTGCTAGAGGGTCTTGCCTTAATGTCCATGGCTGCTAATTAGGGTGGTGGCTGATGAAGGTTGAGGTGCTGTGGCAGTTTCTAAAATAAGATAGCAATGAAGTTTGCCTCATCAATTGACTCCTCCTTTCATGAACAGTTTCTTTGTAGCATGTGATGCTGTTTAATAATGTTTTACCTACAGTAGCACTTTTTTCTGAATTGCAGTCAGTCCTCTCAAACCCTGCCTCTGCTTATCAGTTAAGTTTATATACTCTTCTCTGTTTTTTTTAAAGGTTTATTTATTTATTTATTTATTCATTCATTTATTCATTCATTCATGATAGACATAGAGAGAGGCAGAGACAGGAGGAGGGAGAAGCAGGCTCCATGCCGGGATCCCAGTGCGGGACTTGATCCCGGGACTCCAGGATCGCACCCTGGGCCAAAGGCAGGCACTAAACCGCTGAGCCACCCAGGGATCCCCTTCTTCTCTATGTTTTATTGTCATTTCAACAGTTTTCATAACATCTTCACTGGGAGTAGTTTCCATCTGAAAAAACAACTTTCTCTGCTCATCTGTGAACGTTTTATCATGAGATTACAGAAATGCAGTCACATCTTCAGTCTCCAATTCCAATTCTAGTTCTCTTGCTGTTTCTACCACATCTGCACTTACTTCCTCCTCTGAAGTCTTGAACCCCTCAAAGTAATCAATGAAGGCTGGAATCAACTTTTTCCAAACTCCTGTTTGACCTCTACGATAAATCCCCAATGTTCTTAATAGCATCTAGAATTGTGAATGCTTTCCAGAAGGTTTTTAATTACTTTGTCAAAAGCCATCAGAGGAATCATTATCCATGGTGGCTATAGTCTTATGAAATGTATTTCTTAAATAATAAGACCTGAAAGTCAGAAGAAAGTCATAATTACTCTTTAATCCTTGGACTACAGAATGGATATTATGTATTATATTATGCAGGCATAAAAACATTGATTTTGTACATCTCCATCAGAGCTCTTGGGTAATGATGCATTGTCAGGGAGCAGTAATTCTTTAGAAAGAATCTTCTGAGCACTCTAGGTCTCAAAAGTGGGATTAAAATACTCAGTAAAGCATGTTGTAAACAGATGGGCTGCTGTCCCCTTTTTTTTTGTTCCATTTATAGAGCACAGATTTAGCATAATTCTTAAGGGCCCTAGGAATTTCAGAATGGTAAATGAGTGTTGACTTTAGCTTAAAGTCACCAGCTGCATTAGTCCCTAACAAGAAAGCCTGTCCTTTAAAGCTTTGAAGTCAGGAATTGATTTCTCCTCTCTGGCTATGAAAGTCCCAGATGGGACTTCTTCCACTATAAGGCTGTTTCATCTACAATGAAAATCTATTGTTTAGTGAAGCAACCTTCATTAATTAGCTTCTGGATAGCTTGCTGTAGCATCTACATCAGCACTTGCTACTTCCCTTTGCACTTTTATATCGTGGAGATGGCTTTTAAATTTCATGAACCAGCTTCTAGCTTCAGACCTTTTTTTTGCAGTATTCCTCTCAGCCTTCACAGAAAGAGTTAGGGCCTTGCTCTGGATTAAGCTTTGGCCTAAGGAAATAAACGTTGTGCCTGGTTTGATCTTTTATGCAGACTACTGAAACTTTCTCCCTATCAACAATAAGTCTGTTTGCTTTCTATCATCTGTGTGTTCATTGGAGTAACACTTTTAATTTTCTTCACCAACTTTTCCTTTGTGTCCACAATTTGGCTAACTGCTGCAAGAGGCATAGCTTTGGGCCTGCCTCAGTTTTCTGTATGCTTTCCTAAGGTTAATCATTTCAGAGCTTTTGATTGAAAGTGAGATCATGTGTGACTCTTCATTTTACTTCAACATTTAAAAGCCATTGTAGGCTTATGAATTACCCCAATTTCGATGTTATTGTGCCTGAGAGAATAGGAAGGCTCAGAGAGAGGGAGAGAGATAGGAAACAGCTTCTTCATGGAACAGTCAGAATATACACAACTCTTGGGATGCCTGTGTGGCTCAGTGTTGCGGCTTGGCATGATCCCAGGATCCGGGATCGAGTCCCCAGTCGGGCTCCCTGCAGGGAGCTTGTTTCTCCCTCTGCCTGTGTCTCTGCCTCTCTCTCTCTCTCTCTCTCTCTCTGTCTTATGAATAAATAAATCTTAAAAGAAAAAGAAGAAATATATACAACTCTTAAAATTAAGTTCAACAACAACAAAAAAGATTAAGTTCAACATTCTGCATGGGCACAGTTCGTTCCAGTTACCATAGTAACACAAGGGTCACTGATCACCCTAACATTTATAATAGTAATGAAAAAGTTTGAAATACTGCAAGAATTACGAAAATGTGACTCAGAGGTACATAATGCTATTGGAAAAATGGCATTGTTAGACTTGATCAGCGCAGGGTTGCCATCCACCTTCAGTTTGTAAAAAATAGTTATCTGCAAAGTGCAATAAAATATGTTTGTAAGTTTTGGAAATTGTGTTTCTATTAGAAACATTTGCTGAGCAAGTGTTAAATCCCATTACTATTTTAAGCACAAGTGGTATGCTAAGACAAAAGGCCTGACTACTGATAGCATTTAGCTCCTATTCTGATCCTCAACTCAGGCTATTCCTCATTTCAAGTTTTTATTGAAATGTTTTTAGGATTTGTAATATAAAAATGTTTAAACTCTTTTTTTTTTTTTAAGATATTGATACCTTAAAAACAACACTGTTCTGCAACAGATAACAGCCTCAAATTTGGCATTAGGTTAAAGCATATTTTAATTTATACTTTTGACACAGTTTGAGGTTTCCAATTTCTAAAATAGCGTATGCAACTAGCCCTTGAACATGTTCAGAAAGTTTAAAATGTACATGAAAATCTTCTTAGAGTCTCATTACATAAAATAGTAATTTCAGGTGATGAGAATAGTAGTAAGCACCCTGACTTTTGCTACTTACTATTAAAAACATGGGTTTTAAATTAATTTAATAATGATAGTTATTATAAGTAATAATTATAAATGAGCTAATAGCTCACTTACCATTGTCTTGTTTCTTAATCTGTTTTTTCAGTTAAATAACAATTGAATGATCTGATATGTCTATAATACCTACTAGGATACTTGATAGGAAGATGTTATTAAGTGTTATTTCCCTTCTTTTCCTTTCCTCTGTTGTTAATCCCATCTCATTCTGTTTCTGTTCTTACCCATAAAGAATATAAATTCCTGAAACTACTCTCAGATATGATTATCCTGTATATAAAGCCATTAATAAGCTATTTTGAAAATAAATGTCTATTAGTATATATTCTTAAATACAAGATAATATTATAAATTGCATAGTTGTTAGAATCATGTTTTAATTTTTTTCCCCCTCTTTTTCAAACACTTCATCAAAAATTGGTTTAGGATAATCTCACTGCCATGACTGGTTAACTGTTAAAGTTCACATGGTGAAAATATTTCTAAAATAGTAAGTTCTTTGGGACATAAAATTGGTTTACACATTAGTCTTAAAAGATAGAAAATTTAGTAGTAACATACCTATTACATTGAGAAAGCACAGCTGATGAAATATTCTTACAGTGTAGTATTTTATCCTTTTGCTTGTTTTTCTGTGCTAATTTTTTTGGGGGTTAAAAGGAAATTTTAGAGATATATATTATTTGATCCCAAAACATTGTTAAATAGTGAAACATTCCTTGTTTTGTTTGATAGTTGATCTATTTTGTTTGAAATATTTTCTCAATATTTATTCATTTATTTCTTCCAGAAAGAATGTAAGGTAGAGTTTTTCCAATAAGATGCTTACCTGTTGAGTGGTAGACACTATAAAAAATGAGTCTATATCTAAACGAGGATACAAAAACAAAACAAAACACACCCCAAAATGTAGAAATTTACCTGGAGAGTAAGGGCAGAGATTAAAATTATTTATAGAACATCATATAAGGCATAATTGAAGGTTCATTTATGGATTATGTGATTTTAAATGTTGTATAAGTTGTATTTTTATAGTGAGTTAAAATATTATGCCATGTTTTTCTTTTATTATATCATATAATTAAAATTACCTCTTTTGTTGTAATTAGTTTCATATGCTGAAGACTAAAACTTGATGAAAGGTAGTTTTAGTTATAATTATATTAATGAGTTGTTATATTTATTAGTGTAACCTCTAATTTTTTAACTAAAACATTCTTTTGAAGCTGTCTTGCTGTTTAGTAATTTTAAAAAGGCTTTTTTCTACTTATGGTATATTGAAATTAATACTAATTGGTTTTTTTTTAAAGACAAAAGCATAAATCTAAAACTAATACACATCTATGTAAGTTTAGATAAACTGCACTAGGTATATGCTAAACATTGAAATGGTTCTATTCATTCTACAACTGTTCCTTTTTCCTGCTTTGTAAAATAATTTTTTTGATTTAGTCTTTTTTCTAGACATTCCTATCCTTGACTTTTCTTTCCAGATTTTGTTTCCTAGCCTGTTTGCCATGTTTCCCTTCTTACGTGTCAGGAAATTATCCTACCTTTCACCATTTTGGTAAGATGACAATTTATAAAAGACATCAAAACAATATATTCCATATAAATAGGTGGTGCACATTGATTTTTCTTTGTAATTGTACTAAAAGTGTACATGTTTGTCTGTCTATTCTAACCCTTTTGGTTTTCCATTTGAAAATAAAATGAAATTTATGTTGAGAAAAAATTCCTGATTAGTTTAAGATATTTTGATAAAAAAAAATTAAATTGAAAACCCTAAAAGCCAGTTTATTTTCTCCCAAAATTTGAGATTTCATTTGGACTTTTTAAAATTCCATGTCTTCTTAGGTAATGTGTAGAAATCAAAATGGTTGACAGAGTGGCAATGTAATTGTGAGAGTTAAGTGATTGTCCTGCCTTTCATGCCATGTGTACAGTATAAATCCACTGTTAACACTCTTAGGTAAATTTTAAATGTGTTCAAATATATCATGAGTCCAAAATGTGCACTGTTTTATTTTACTAACCTAATGCCTTAAATGGAGGACCTGAGAGAGTTTTAGAATAGTAAAATTATTTGTCTTGGTGTTGTAGCCCAAAACTGGACATATGGAAGGCATTTTACATGAGCATGATCTATAATTTATAAATCTACCATTTATTTATCCTTTCAATTTCATTTATCTTCATCCCTTCCTATGTTTTTGTTTCTTTTTCTTTCTGCACGTTGCTTAAATATGCATTTGAAAATAATCTTCACAGGCCAAAATTATTGGATTATACTTTCCAAGGTTTTTTTTTTTTTTTTTATACGTTGTCAGTACACATTTATCAATGTTAAAAGCAATTTTCAACCCTTCCAATTACAGCATATTTTAACATCTTTCGAAATACTGATTTTCTTTATGAAATTTGCAAATAAAATGAAATATTTAAAATATATTTAAACTCAAGACCTTTCACATTATATAATGCATTTTCCATTAAAACCACTGTGTCTCTATTATTTGTTATATAATTATTTATAAACAATTATCAAAAGACTCAACCAAAATTAGGCTGAGCACATTCGATTGATTGCCTGTTGTGATGTGTTAACCTGGTGAGTAGATACAGATAAAGATAGATCACACAAAGTAATTCCAGAATGGGAGGATGGAAAAGAATTAACAGAGGTCAACAAATACTTAAATTTGTTATAAAACACAAAGCCAAACACTGATACTTTTTCCATATGCCTTCCCTTTGTGTCCTTTTACCCCTGACATTTTTTTCTAAATTGATTACTTTGAATGTGAAAATTGATGAATAAGCTTTGAGAGCAGTAATAATAATAATTATCTTTAGATGTTTTTAAATAAATAACAGATCACTGAGTTTGTATATCTAAGTATTTGACAGAAAGCTTTATAAACATCTAGGCAGTGGGATTGTACAGAATTAATCCTGTACCTGAAAGACTAAACCAAAGATATCTGCTGCCTTACAGAGCATCTCAGCTGTGATTAATATCTGTAGTTTGGATTCTGGGCTAAAGGAAGATTGTATTGACAGTGAAGTGTCTGGAGTTATCCTTAGGATTCTTGTATCACTTAGATATTTCTAGGCTTCAAAATTAAGGATTGCCTCTTTCAACAAGGTTTTCTGGATCATCTAGAAAAAGGGAAGGTATTATATGCCGTTGTTTCAGAGATACGAATTACATAGATTTTTCTTTAAGCCAAGTTACTGGATCGAAGGTCAACCAGCCTTTGATGGTGGGAAAACAAGTAAATGATCTTTGTAGCATTTTTCTTTGATATCCTATTTGCCTTCGATTTAGAACTGTCTCATAGTTCCTATACATGCTGATATCTAAGCAAAAGTTCAGTGAACTATGAACAATTTGAGTCCCATCTACAAAATACTATGTATATACATACATAAATATATAAAGATCCATTAAATTATCATTGGAAAGTATCAGGTACAGTTGAGTCCTTAAATTTGAATATTAGGATACTACTTGAAATTTAAAATATTCTATGTGTTAATTTTCTGATATATTGTCATTACTTATGAGTTGAAGTAGGTCATCTCTTTTTACAAGCAAGAACTTCAGATGACAACTTTTTTATGATACTGTAATTTCCGGCTCAGATTTGTAGCTTTCAATGAGAACTTTTGTTGAGGTTTCTCTATTGGAAACATGAACTTTCTATTGTTTAGTAAAGTCTTATGCTATAAAATGTATCAGGTAAAGAGGATGTTTGTTTTTAAGGGTGAGAGTTGTTTTCCAAATGCATATGAAAAGCACAGGTTAACTTGTGAGTCCTAAGTGGTATTCTTTTCAATGTGTAATTTGTTAGACATCCAGAAACTTTTTTTTTTTTATCTTTTAAAATATACAGTTATTGCTTAGGAGATATGTTTAATTCTGTTCTCCAGATATTGTAAATTTTGATGACATAGCTTCCTCAGAAAACTTGCTACATCTTACTGCAAACAGACCGAAGATGCCTGGAAGAAGGTTGCCTGGACGCTTCAATGGTGGACATTCTGTGAGTACAACTTCCTGTTTGTAAAACACAGAGAATTTAGCAGATCCAGAATCCTTCTAAGGATGAGTGTGATGGAGAATTTATAGCCTCCACCAAAGTTTAAAAATCAGGAAGATAGCTATTAGACTTAAGTGGGAAATAGTTACATTTAGAGAACTGTGGGGTCAAGTTCATTTCAGAGAGGGTTGCAATGGAAAGTTACGGAATCAAGAATAAAGAGCTGTTCTGAGACCATCAGCACATAGCACAGGGTCAAAAGGGGTCAGGGTATCTTGTAATCTACCCAGCTAAGAACAATAGTTAGAATTGAGTGGTACATATTCACCTTAGGAAAGAGCAAGAACATTCTTTTCCTCTGAAATCGTGGGGAATGTGTATCTAAATGTGTAGCTTCTTTGTGTGCTTTCTATACCTTGCCTGGAATGCTGGTAGTACTTTATTATTAATATATTAGCTCTTAACTGCTACAGTACTTTTAAATTACCGAAGTAGAGAAATTTTTGTTGCTAAGAGAGGCAGGCTATTTTTACCTTCAAGATATGCAAGTGTGTTATTTAGCTTGAAATTGTGTAATATCCTGTTAACAATAATGGAATATCTAGAACAGTAGCTACTGAAAACAGTGATAAAAGTCAGTTTATTATCCAAATGTTGATTGCCTTTTCCTTCTTTGGTATTTTCTGTTTCTTGGTTTTTAAAAAAATCGTTAAGCCAACCCAAAGCCCAGAAAAAACCTTGAAGTTACCAAAAGAAGAAGATAGTGCCAACTTAAAGCCGTCTGAATTTAAAAAGGATTCAAGCTACTCTCCAAAGGTGAGGGATATTATGGCCTAAGATGTGTATAATTTGTAGAATTCTTTGTGAACACCGAAACTGAAATTTTTAAAGCATCTTTTAAAAATTATTTCTTCTAAGAAATTAAAAAATTCCTGCAGTTTTTCAGTTACTAAATTTTTGAGTTACTAAAGTTACACTGTCCTCTGTAGGTCATTTTTTACAAGAGTTTACTTTAAATGAGTAATAAAAGGGTTACACGTTTCATATTTTTTAAAGCAGGGATAGATCTATTTATTCATCTTGTTCATTTTCCCATTAAACATACACTCTCTAGGCCAGAAGCCATCATTTGTTTACTCCTAACCTAGCTTGGTGTTAGGCACCACAGTGACCACTGAATATATACTGAAATGAATGGCGGTATACGTGGAGTCTTCCATTTGTTGCATAGGGCTAAGACTTCTAAACTCTTGCTGTTTTTACTTAAGATGGTATTATCGCAGCCTATACGTACCTTATATTTAAGAAATTCATGTTTCCTCCTCAAATTCATTCCAAGGGCATTTGGTTACTATTCCAGTTTATCAGATGCATTTAATCTGATTTTCTCAACTTGTCAACAGTCATTTGAAATTTTACTTCGTGTTATTTTAGTGAAATAGTAAAAAGGGCATCAGGCCATGGATTCTTTTACTGCCTCTTCCATGGACTTACTAAATTCTTCATGATTACTTTTATGTGAAACTCTTTGGATATTCTATGACTATTTAATGTGTAGGAACAAAGCAACACCTAAAAAATGCTGATATAGGGGATCCCTGGGTGGCTCAGTGGTTTAGTGCCTGCCTTCAGCCCGAGGTGTGGTGCGTGGAGTCCTGGAGTCCTGGGATCGAGTCCCACATCAGGCTCCCTGCATGAAGCCTGCTTCTCCCTCTGCCTATGTCTCTGCCTTTCTCTCTCTCTCATGAATAAATAAATCTTTTTTAAAAAATGCTGATATATTCTTGCCTATAGGTGCTCTGCTCGGCAAACCATTCATAAGATAAATCTAATAGGTTTTTCTTTTCTTTTCCACTTTTTAATAAATCCTTTGACGTTTCTCACATAAACTCCTAGTGATTTCAAGTTTGTTCTTTGGTTCCTTGGTGTTTTCACCAGTTGTGAATATCAAACTGCTTTTTCCATTTTCAAAGTTACCATTTATCTTGAAGTATTACTTACCTCCTTGCTATAATTTTTTTTACCTAAACATAAATATAAATACAAATAAAACAAGAACATTTTCTATTTTATTTTTAGCCATCTCTGTACCTTTCAACGCCTTCAAGTGCTTCAAAACCAAATACAGCTGCTTTTTTAACTCCATTAGAAATCAAAGCTAAAGTAGAATCAGATGATGGGAAAAAAAACCCCTTGGATGAACTTAGAGCTCAGATTATTGAATTGCTGTGCATTGTAGAAGCACTGAAAAAGGATCATGGGTAAGTAGTCCTTGTTTTCTTCTTTGAAAACTACTTAACACATATGTAAAGAATTCTTTCAAATTCTATCAAGTAGAGATGTAAACTGACAAATTTCTGGTATAAGGAAGTATGCTTTCAAAGAAATTTTCAATAATAGTGCTTCTCTTCTCTCTGCAGAAAACTTGAATTAGAAAACTTGTTCTCCTAGGCTTATTATAGAAATTATATAAATATATAATTTATTAAATATATATATATAAAGTTTAAGGATAGAAATCTGGTCAAATGGGTAAATTAGGCAAAAATATTAGGAAAAGTTATTGTATTTTGGATCTGGAGTGTATCTATATGTGTATTTACTTTTCAGAGGAACCGGATGGATCACTGTCTATTAGGGTTGAGATTGATATATAAATTAAACCAGTGGGTTAGGAATAGGTGATTTTTAAAGTCATTCTCTTAATTCTGAAACTTCGGTAATGGTCTTTGGTAAGATCCTAAGTGAAAGTGGCTTTTTAGAGCAAAATAAAATGTAAAAGGTCACTGACCTACAATAGGGCCCGCCCCTCTCTTCTTTTAACTGAAGAAGTAAATAAAGGTTTAGAGAGGTAAACCTAAGATCATACAGTTCTTAAAAGGCAGAGGCTAGAATTGAAATCCATATTTCCTGTTGGGGTGGAGATATTTTCTAGAACTGTTATTTTAATTTTAAAACATGTTAACATTTTAAAAATATAAAGTAATAATAGAACTTGTTAACATTTAAACATAATTCTGCAAAGCCCCCATAAGTTAAACAGGTCAAAGATCAGCTGATGTAACTGAGGATGAGGGTTCAGGTGTTCTTCCCTTTTCTCAGCTTCCCCTGTAGCCTCTAAAAGTATTTGATGGTATATGGAATCTGGTATAAAAATCATTGCCAGAAACCATTATATCTCTGAGTTGAATTTACCATTTCTTTCTTTTTTGGGGGGGGAGGGTCTTTATTAAAAATACTATTGATGGGCACCTGGATAGCTCAGTCAGTAAGATGTCTGACTCTAGGTTTTGGCTCAGGTCATGATCTCACAGGTAATGGAATCAAGCCCACACTGGGCTCTGTTTGGGGAGTCTGCTTGAAATTCTCTCCTTCTGCCCTACCTGCTCACTCTCTTACTCCTTCAAATAAATAAGTACATTTTTTTTTAAATCGATACTGAGATTAAAAATATATACTTGTAGTTGAAGAGCACTTCTACAAATCTATCTTAGGTAAAACCAAAAAATTTATCTTCAGTGACTACCTAAAACATATTTATATACACACAAAATAAATATACAGAGAGATTGTGTGTTTGTAATTTGATACATTTTGGGTCTTGTCTTGATTCCTTCAATTTATGAGTCCTGCAGAGTTTTTTTTCCACAGATTCTACAATATATACATTAAAAACTGGAAGTTCATTCATCTAGTATTTATTGAACACCACCCATGTATGAGTTAGAGAACTTTCCAAATTCATTGATTTTGACGTTTTATATTTTTGATACCAAGTCTGCTATTTTTAATAAACTGATAAATTACATTTACAAATTACCTGTAGGTGTTCTTAAATTAGGTATAGGATGAATAAAGTATTTATGATTTATTTATATTTTAAAACATATATCAGATATTTTAGAAGTCTTTCCAAAGAGTGTTTTCAGTCTTATTTCCTCTGGGAAAATGAAACAGATGGCAGTTTTTTTAATCTGAAAAATATCATAGGAGAATGGATAAACACATTGGTATGTTGATACAATGAAATACTATACTGTGAACAACAATAAAAAAAATAAATGGCTTGTGGCTACATGTCTCAACATGAATTCATCTGAAAAACATTGAAGGTGGAGAAAGCAAGTCAGATATGCATTCAGTATTATTTCATTTACATGAAGTTTGAAAAGCATATAAAATCAAAGTATGTGTTGTTTCAAGATATATTTGTATATGTGGTAAGAAAGGAAATGAAATAGACTATAAAACTTTTCCTATGAAGGAGAGGAGGAAAATAGGATTGAGGGTCACTGGCTATCAGAGGTACTAGTAATATTTCTTGAGCTGACTTGGAGTTCTTAGCTTTTTTTTTTTTTAATTATTATATCTTTATAGCTTACAAATACATAAATAGTCTTTATGCATTCAGTATTAAAATCTAAAATGTTTGGAACAATTCATTAAAAAAAATAAAGGATACTGACACAGAAAGATTGACAGGAAAATATATTAGTAATCTGTAGAACAAGATACATAGTTTGATTTGTTCCTGTAAAAGGAAAACCGTGTTTCATAAAAATTTTATATTAAGTGTGTTTTTAAAACAATAAAAATGTGAGTACAGACAAACAGCAGGACAAATATTTTAGGAATAGATCCTCATTGGGGACGCCTGGGTGGTTGAGCATCTGCCTTCAGCTTGGGTTGTGATCCTGGGGTCCTGGGATCAAGTCCCGCATCGGCTCCCCACAGGAACCTGCTTCTCCCTCTGCCTGTGTCTCTGCCTCTCTGTGTCTCTCATGAATAAATAAATAAAAAGAATAGATCCTCATTTATGTATAATAAATTCAGAATAGTAGAATAATTTTAAAAAGGAAGCATTATTTAGTGGTAACATTTTGGAAATACAAAGCTAATATTCTAGCAGATTTTCTATCATATCCCAAAATAAACTAGATAAATTCGAGTAAAATATCTAAATTATAGTCAGTTGAAACAGTAGAAACAGTAGAAAACAGTAGAAAATCTATTCTCAATATAAAGAGAAACAGTTTTATAATCAGTAAAACCACAAAGTTCCTTTCTTTCTCATATATTTTTTCTTCCTGAGCATTTTCATGTGTTTTTCAAGCTATTACTTCTATAATACTCTTGAGGAGTATTTTTCTAGCATATGTCAAAAGGCTGAAAATGTCCCTATTCTTTGATTTAGAAATTTGATATACTGGTATATTCATGATGTTAAATAAAATGCCTATTCTTTCCATCTCCCCTCAAAAAGCAGCTAAGCAAACTAAAAACCTGGATATTTGAGCAACAATTATCAGAAATATAATTTTAACAGCGTGAAAATATTTTAAAATACTTTGTGAAAAGACACAGTATGGAATATATACTTACAGCTGTGGAGGGAAAAGGACTATATAAAAAGGTAGCCTGGAACACAGAAAAATGAAAACAGGAGTTAAGGAGGAAGGATTGTTGGCTAAAGTTTTTTGGTTGGTTTGGTAATTTTAATGGAATGTTTAATTAAAAAAAAATAAAGAGAAATGTAAAGTCCAGGTAATCCTATTCAAAAATTTGCTTTGTACTGTGACATGTTTTGACATTACTGAATTGTTAGGGCTTTAGAGTGTCTACCCTGGGAAATGCATGATAATTGAATATGGAAAATTGCTTCAAAGGCCAGTTATTACTTCTTTATTTTATCATGAGCTGCTCTCTCTATTCACTTTTAAAAATGTCTTTATCACAGATAGGATTGTCATGGTATTGCTGAGTTTTTTTAACCATTGTATTGAACCTTTCCAACTAGTGAATTTGAAATTTTCCTCAAACAATATGGCTATTTCCTTTAAAAAATTTTCCCCATATTTTGGTATGTCAGGTAACAGACATCCTGTTAACAGCCAAATAATACTGTTTAAATGAGACTTAACAGTAATAAATACTTTGTTTTTAGGAAAGAACTGGAAAAACTACGAAAGGATTTGGAAGAGGAGAAGGCAATGAGAAGTAATCTAGAGGTAACTCATTTCTCCTAACATTGAGATTTTAGCCAGCGTAAACTAAATGTGTTTTTCCATCCCAGCTAGGTGATTGGCTTCACTAAAAATTATGCTCTCCTACTTAAGTTGGACACTCCCTACTGCATGGTAGCCATTTAATTAATCTCTTGTTGACTCCCTGTCACATTCCATTCATTCATGTAGCAAACATTTTTTGCACATAGCTCTCTTAGGCAATGTGTGAGAGGCCAAAGGTATACATTTATAAATAAAACAAACATGGTCCTGGCCTTGTAAGAGTGGTAGTTCTAGATCTTTTGCACTCAGCATTGCTTTCTTGAGCTACTTCTTTTTTCCATAATTAAACTTTTTTCTTTTTAATTATTTTTTATTTCTTACAATTTTTTGTCTGGAGGCAAAAGTGGTGGAGGTGAGGTGGTAATGGGATGGGTGTAGATTTATTGACTTCTTTTATCTGAACATTTACTGAACATTTACTTTATAACTACAATGTCATCATCTTCATTCTCTGCTGATGACTGGCAATTTCACTTATTTTATCTTCCTTAACTTTTTTCCATCCTCGCTGACTGTTGGTCTTCATTTGTATTCTTATTTTCTGCATATTTCAGTGGAAGTGTTTCCTGCCTTTTTTCAGAGTCTGTTTCCCATTCTATATTTAAGTATCTCATTCACCTCCCTGTTTTTACCTTGCTTTTATTCCTTACCCTATTTCTCTTGTTAGCATTGTGAAACAGAAAGAACGTGAGACTTGGTTAAAAACAACAACAACAACAACAACAACAACAACAAAACCCACCTTGAGCCCCTCTTCTGACTTATACTTGTGACTTTCAGCTCTAAACAATATGTCAGTTAGGTTTGGCACCTTCTGTACATTATCTCAGTAGACACACATAACAACTTGTAAGGATTATTGTTCCTATTTTAAGGATGAGGAAACTAGGGTTTAGAGTGATTAAATCACCAGTGGAGCTGACCTTTAACAGAAACAGCCAGACTTCAGAAACTGCTTTCAGTGATTGTTATACTGTTTGAACTTGAGGGAGTCACTTAACTGCCTTTTAGCTTTAGTAGTTAGTTGTGATAATATATGTAAAGGTCTTTGGTAAATTATCCAAACTACCATTTTTACTCTTAACATCTGACATATCCTATCCCCTTTATTGGCACTTACCCTTTTCCCATGAAAATATTCAATATTTCTCCTTTTTCAAAGAACAAAGCCCCTTTCAGATCCAGCTGCCCTCTTGATCTACTGTAGTTTTCACTTTTCATTTGAGGCTCATTTATTGCAAAACAACTCCAAAAAAGTATACATTTGTGGTCTCTAATTCTTCATGTTTAATTCAGTCGTTAACTTCTTACATGTTACATTTACTGAAGGCAACTCCAGTGACTGCAGTTTCTGTAGTGTTTCACATTTTTAAATCCATTGCCACTTTTTCTGTCCTGGTTTATGTGATCCTGCATTCTTTTGTCTGAAGTGCTCCTTCAGAACTGCCGATGGCCCTTCTCTCTGCACCTCTTCACTCTTTTCCTACCTGTGCCCTTAAATATCTTGATTAGCTCTCTGTGCCTCTCCCATCTGTATCTGATTCCTCTTTTCCCAGTTTCTGCTGTTTCCAGCTGCTAGTCTTCCCTGGATGTTCCACTGTCAACTTAGAACTAGCATGTCTTTTACATTTGTCAACTTCCTTTCCTGCTCTTCTGATTTTTCTGTTTCTGCTGATTGCTTCATTACCTTTCAAGTCTTATAGACATGGTACTTCCAGTCTAATTCCCTTCACTTTCAGGCCTGTTAGCTTTACTCCCTCACCTTTATTTCTTTGTTCCCTAGTATTTCTGTCCTTCTCCCATGCTCTTTATTTTCTAATTAACTGTTTAAGTTTCTCTCATTCTTAGCTCAAATTAATCTTTCCTTAGTACTTTCAAGAGCTTTCTGTTACTTACTGAACAAAGTTCAGACTTCTCAACTTAGCATGTGAGGTCTTTTATGTCTTGGTCCTAGTTTATCTTTCATTTCTTGCTTGCTGATGCTCAGTTGTCCCTCTCAGTTAATTTGTCTGGATTTTTGCTCTTTATTTTCTGGAATTTTCCTTTTATTTTCATCTCATACATAAGTTCTATAGATTCTCAAAGCTTACCTTCAACAGTCACCTTCAGTAAGTTAGTACTCCTCTTCCTCTGATTTAAAAGTAATTTTGTCTTCCAAATTCATGTCCTTTAGTTTTGAAAAGGAAAAATAATTTTCTGTCTTACCACTGTGACGTTATATACTTATTTTTGCCCGTCTTCTAGACTTTAAGACTGTTCGGGAATGGCTCTGTTTTATCTTTGTCCATAGCTGCAAGCAAGGTGCTGTATACATATTAGATAGCTAATATATTTTTGTTAAATCAGAGAATACATGTTAAAAATGTCTTAAACTCCCAGCATTGTAACACAGTAGAAATTCAGAAATTAAAAACAAAGTTTCTTGGTTTTTATTCCTTGTATTTCCTACATGTACATATTCATATTTATAAGGTAATATAAGCAAGTGGAACTAATACAGTGTTAAATTTCTATATGTGATTTAATTTGTCACAAAAATATGATGAAGAGTCAAATGAATTACTTCTTTTTTGAAGAATTTCATTTGATTCAGTTTTTTAGCAAAATCCAGTTATTTAGCCTCACACTAATTTGTATTATAATTTTTGCCTAATGGGGAAAGTTTGACCCTTGTATTTATAAAAGCACACTTAATAAGACATTAGAGTTTTAAGATCATACATTTAAAGAAATTGTATTAAAGATTGAAAGTAGTACTTTGAACTGTGAAGTTAACATATAGTATTAAATTATACTGAGGAATGATAAAAGGACTAAGATGAACAATGAACATAAAAATGCTAGATGAGAAATTCTAGCAATAAAAATATTTGCTTGATATCTAAATTTATGTGACAGCAGTCTATAAGGAGTATTACTGATTGAGTGCAGGGTTATTCTTTGTGTCCCCTACTCCTCCTTTCACCAATGTTTCCTACCCCCTCACACACAAATTTTCTTTGTATCCTTGCTCATTGAAATTGGTATAGTTGGTTTATGTCTTTGGAACAGAGATAATAATAGCACATCATGCTGAAGATTAGAGGTATTTTGTCTCAATCCAGGCTGAAGACCAAAACTTGTCTCAAACCAGTGCTACTAAAATGTTTACCTAATCATCATATTAGCCGAAGAATAATATCAGGAAAGATCCTAGAATTAACAAACCATTCTTGAATAGTTAGAATCCCTAAGGAGATTGTGAACATACTGAAATTATACATTTTGACTGTGGCAAAGTGCTTATCATTTACTAATGAATTATTTGTCAAAGTTTAGCCATAGCATGTATTATTTATATGCAATGTTGGGGACAGGGATGATACTGTCAGGAGAAGGTAAGGCCTAAATATTTGTGAAAAGTCAGAGGTAATCAAAACCTTAAATAATTGGAAAAAGTAGAAACCTGGGCTTCAGAGCTTTAGACCTGATCAGTGCAAGTTGTGTACCACTTGCTAATGTGGCACACTTGGCATGGTATTTAATCTTGTGCTTCAACATCATGATTTGTAATATGTCAGAGTTAAATGACCATAATTATTGTGATATATTGAATTTTCCTAGTTCTCTTAAGTTTCTTAAATTGTGAATTTCTGTTAAGTGAAGGTGGAAGTATTCTTCTGCCTAAAGGTGGAAGTATTTCCAACATATTGAGTAGATCTTAGATATATTCCTGAGTTTTAAATATAATTTAATCTAGAACATACTATTTATAGATGAGGAAATTGAGACTAAGTGAGGCTAAGGGATTTGCCAATTTCACGTAAGTGGTAAATAAAGCATAGAACTAAACTGGTCCTTCATTATTATTATTTTTACAGTTCTGTACTGCCCCCCCCCCCCCCCCCCCCCGTTTAATTACAGGTACTTGTACATTTCTTAATTTGGTTTTAAGGATTCTCTTGTTCTTTGAAGGGCTGATTTTCTTACAGTATGTTCTCAGTCCCATTACTTAACATTGTTCTGACCGAAACAATTGTAGTTGCTGTTTTGTCATTGTTTCTTGCCATTTAGGAACTTGTATTATGAAGTGTTCTTCTGTTAAACTTTCCCTATATTGATCACACCCTTGGAAGTTGGATTTTAGGATGGAAATCAATCTGGAGGCTTCAACGTATGATTGGATCTTAATGACAGGATAAAATAAACTTGACTAAAGATATTTTATCTATTGTCAACTTATGTTTTGTATCATAGGTGGAAATCGAGAAGCTGAAAAAAGCAGTCCTGTCGTCTTGAAATGGCATGGCTCTGTATTTTTAGGGTTCCAGGGATTCAGAAGCAACACTATGAACTTCAACTGACTTATTACTTAAAAATAACAAATGCTGATGTCCTGATAAAGAAATATGAGTATTTGAACTATAATCTATAGAAAAGTAGGGAGAGGGTGGATTTTTTTTATATATATATTTTGTTTTGCCAATATGAAAAAAAAAGAGGCCTTATTTCTTATGTGCTGGAATTGCAAACTTTTTTTTTTTTTTTTAGTTTGCTTGAAAATACTACTGAATCTGTATAAAAAGGAAAGTTCACAATAGTTTTTTTATTGAAACTTGTAGTATTATTTTTAAAGAGATCTATACTATAAATATGGTGATATCTTTACAAATAATCTGTAACATATACTATTTGAGAGGGACAAATTAGCTTTATAGTTACTATAGCCACTACTTTTCCCATAATACATAAGGGATATAAACTTTGTATATATATATATTTTTTACTTTTAGCTTCTTACCCAGGATTACACTGTTGTGCCTGTTTGTTTGCAGTGCTGTTTATACTCTGGGTGATGAAATAGGAGTTTACTCTAGCTATAAACCAGATTACTCACCCAAGCATATAGTAATAACTAATGAAACAATCAAAACAATTTCTTTGACTTTTAGAATATTTTATATTGCTTGCACTATAGGATTCATAAAAGGAATTTAGTTAAAATGTATTGGATTGTTAACTATATTTGGGAAAATATGAGCTATATTTTAAATTCATTAGGTCTGAGAAACTAAAAATGTCAATTTAACCCTTAACTTGTGCCTAGAAACTACAGCACATATAATATGCAAACACCAGCCTTATTGCTGTACTTTACTGCTTGTTTTACAGGCTCAGATATTACTCATTTTGTGATCTTGTGAGTTAGTTCCTCATGTTTCTCTTTCTGATTTTTAATAATGGTAATATGAGAAGAACAAAATTCAGAACATGCAGAACTTGGGTGTGAGGTTTCATACTTTGACAAATTATTATTATGTAAATACTCAGGTTTTACAATGTGTAATTTACTTCAAAGACCAAACTAATTGGTGGAGATATTTTAGGCTGTCATTTAGGTATCAGAGTGTTAGTATATCATAAAACATAACAGTGCAGCTTATTTAAAACCAAATATAGTTGACCATATTCAAAATACATTTTCATAAGATGGATGAATTAGTAGTTTCTTCAGAGTCACTTATGAACGGGTGAACATTTTAAAAGTTATTATCTATAGATAATATGTCTTAAAATATATGGGTTTATATTAAAAATAGAAAAATTGACTTTTCATTTGCAAAAAAATTAGATTTTAAGTTTTATTATAGCAAAGACTTTCAGACGCCACCTGTCATGCTTCCATTTTGTGTTATTTTAAATCACCAAATCAATGTTTTCCTTTAAGTTTTAATCTTATATACTGAAATCTGTGTTAATGAAATTTCACCATGTTGTCTCATATAAAAGAGAACTGAAGTAGAAAATAATAGAAATTCCAGTCATTACTTAATGTTAAATCACAACTTACATTATTAGTGCTTTTGGGGAAACCTGATTGTGCATTGAGTGTATACATTTTAACTCTTTAAAGTCTGGGCTTTTCTGATGAGGTCACTACTCAACAAAATTGTTAATTCCTGTTTTAATATTTTTAAATGACTTGTTGAATGATTTCCTTCTTGCTAAAAAAGTTAGGTTTTACTTTCTTTTAATGAAAGTCCTTAGGAATAAAAACATTGTATCCTAGAAATCATTCTCTAGCTTTCTGGCTGGAGTGACACCTCACGGTGAGGGAAGTTTCCAGCAGATTTCAGAGTGTTCTTAAAGTTTTTCTTGGTCATTTTTCTCACCAGTGCATAAAATGAAGGTGGTCATGAATGCCGACATACATTTAAAGTATCTGCTTTGTATGTTCCTCAGTTAGAATGGAAAATTAAAGTTTTGTGGCTCTATTTTCTGTCCTTGACCAAAAAGTAAAGTTCTTAAAGCCAAACTCAAAGGGAAAAAAATGATTACTTCAATCTAGCAATTTACTGGTATTTGCTCTTGATACGGAAATTTTGTTTTTATTCATAAAGTTCATATCACAAAATGGTACATAATGATAATAGCCTTTACTGGGAGATAAATCATTGTTTTTTCTTTTTTTCTATAAGTGAGTATAAATGACAGACTAGAATGAACAGCATGGAATCTGTCATTGCCAAATTATTAGTGAATGTATTTTTCAGGTTTGCTATTCTTTGAAACACATAATATTATTAATTTTCCTACTTGTATTTCAATATTGGGAGTATTTGTGTGTGTGCTTGTGTGTGACCACTGAGATTTAGTGGTTTGGTCTTACTATAAAGCTGTTACCTCTTTACAAAATTTAAGCCTGAAGATAGGAAGAGAATGGGGGTTCTCTTTTTTATGCTTCTTACTGTGATCACAGGAAAAAAACAGACCCAAGTGCTCTCTTGATTTGTTGGTAAACATTTTATGCTTGCATTTAAACTTGAAATGTATGAAGAGAATAAGACAATCAGTTAAAATCAGAAATGAAAACATTAAAAATGTAATGGCCTTGTTTTGCTGTAGCAATAAAATGACCAAGTGCAATGACTTGATTTAATAAAATCATCTTTTAAAAGTTGCTGCTATGAATATTTTTAGCCATAAAACTTTACCCTTGTTTTAGCCTGACTTGCCTTCAGTAACTATTATGTAATGCAGTTGGTGTTGTGGTATTCTAACATTCCAAAAAATAATAATATATATGTGGGGAAACTCAAAATAGTATACTTCACTGACTTGTTTACAGGTGCTGTAAAAAAGCATGCTTCTCCCTCAAAAAAAAAAATAAAGAATAGTATTGCCAGTTGTGTTGGTCTTTATTGGTTATTTTTCATTAACATCATATGTTTATTGCAGAGTAAGATGGAAATTTTATTACTTTGTTTCATTTGGAAAACTCAGTGTAAATAGTAAAATGAAAGCATTAAAAGTTCTAGACCTATATGACTTTTACCGAACCTTTGTGAGTCTGTTTTTCCCCTGGAACTCTAAGATGATAATTTCTACGTCACTGATTTTATGGAGGAATTTGAAATGATTTATATAAAGTATGTTATAGAGCGGATTTTTTTTTATTTTTATTTTTATTTATTTATTTTTTTTTTTAATTTTTATTTATTTATGATAGTCACAGAGAGATAGAGAGAGGCAGAGACACAGGCAGAGGGAGAAGCAGGCTCCATGCACCGGGAGCCCGACGTGGGATTCGATCCTGGGTCTCCAGGATCGCGCTCTGGGCCAAAGGCAGGCGCCAAACCGCTGCGCCACCCAGGGATCCCTAGAGCGGATTTTTTTTTAAAGTGGAAGCTTCTATTGTACTCTTCTCAAAAGCTTCTTTCAGTGATAAATATGATGTAGATAAGATTAAACAAATTTTTGAGTTTTTGAGTACAGCATCTCAATACAAAAAGCACTGGTCTCAGCATAGGGAGTACTCTCTGTTATAGTCTATCATCTGGAAAAAGCTGATTTGGAAGAACAGATCTTAATAGAGCATAAAGAGATGGAAACAATCCAGAAGGATTTTAAAACCGATTACAGTCATTCCCTAAATCCCAGCTATCTATCCACTGCATGATTCCTTAGGCATAAACTTACACTTAAATTTTTTTTGGTTTCTGATTTCACACCTGGAAGTCCTGGTAAATAAAAAACAAGAGTCCACAAGATATCAAGGCCCATGTATTCTTGCTAAAAATATGCCACATACACAACTTTAGGCTTTTTAGAAATCCACTAGAAGATCTGAATCGTAGAAAAGGAATAAGACACCAGAATGGTGTAATAAAGGGAAACAAATGTGGCAAGTCATTTAAAAATTTAGTTTGAAAATGTCTACGTGCTTGGTACTGGCCTTGATAAACTCTAGGCATAAATTAAGCCTTACAGGCACAGGATAGTGAAGTTTTTTGGATTATAGAACTTGTATTTTCTTACTATTATTGATGTGGGAAACGAAAGCAGAAAGAAGTAGAGATAAAATTAAATGTCCTTATAACCTGCAGCTCATTGACAAATACCTGAGGCAGGCAGAGTATAATGTTCCTCCAGGAAGCTCCCAACTGTCTTCATGCCTTGCTAGAGGGAAAAACAACCTTGGTTGACAATTCCAAGGCCTCTGGTATCCTGTAAGTCTTCTTTAGCATATGAAAATCCTTTTGAAACTTCCCTAATCTTGATTTTCCCCAATCTCAAAGTATATAATCAGTTGCTCCTCACAATCCTGGGGCAGCAGCTCCTCCCCACTCCTCCTGTCTCTGTGCTTTAATAAAACCTCATTTTGCACCAAAGATGGCTCAGGAATACTGGAACCTCAACCAAAATTCCAAAACTAAATCATTGTTTTTTTGGATTAGAGATTTTTAGTATTTAAAGGGACATTGAAGGACCGTTGGACATTATAATCCCTGTGCAGGTGTGCATACTTTTATATGAAGTACAATTTGCAGATTTAGTCTTATTCGAGGAAATAAAAGCAGTTTAACTCAAATGAAATCTATTTGGCCTTATCTGCCAATTTAGATTTAGAGAGTAAAAAAAAAAAAAAAAGATTTAGAGAATAGACTGGGTCTTGGCGTTAAAGTTTGTTTCTGAATCCTAAACACTTGCTTTTATTTTGCCACTAACACCTGTGTTGTGAATATGCTTGTATATAAGGAAAATAAATTTAAAAATAGGTGTCAATATTTTTTGTATAGAGCTAATAATCTTTTCTGTCAAAGAAGGTGTTATGTTTTTCATTTTGCAACTATTGGGTGGTATTCTTTCCTATCAGGTTTTAAGTGTTTTCTATTAGCTATATTTCAGTTCCTAAAAAATTGTGTGAATAGGGTTATTAAAAGTAAAACTTATTTTTTAAAAATGTACTAACTTAATTCTTCAATAAAGAAAATCATTTAGCATTTCATAGTATAGTGTACTTTTATAACTTCTTAAAACATTAATTGAACAGAATGCACCTACAATCTGATTTGACAGAGTAATGACATTTTTACTCCTCTCCTCCATTGAAAGTGACTAAAAACAAATAGTATGCAAAACAGACTTAATAGATTAAAAAAAAAGATGTAAAAACATCACTCTCCAATAAGGAAACAACTACAATTTATAATAATTAAAAAAAAAAAAAACAACACCTCCCAAGTGCTTTGAGATTTGGAACAAAATGACAGCCTGAGGACGGTCATAAAAGCCTCCCCAGACCTGGTGTCAGATGCAGAGTCCTGAAATGTTTATCAGATCATCTTACAGCCAAATCCTGTACAACAGAATGGCAGGGTGCATGGGCCTGAAAAAGAAGCCACAGTAACTGTAACTCTTAATTTGAAGGCTAAAAACCAAGAGGAAGGAGACATGCTCTTAGGAAGGAAAACAGCTCTGAGGAGAGGGTGTTGACGTAGCCCAGGAAATTAAAGCTCCAGTCCGACCCCTCCCACTCCCTGTGCTGTCAGCAAGTAACTGACACCTTTCAAAGGTGAGTCATCAGGCACCCTACACACAAGTACCTTTTTTGGATGCTTGTGCTGTTTTCAGATGGGTAAAATGCCCTAAAGCAAAGACTTGATCCTGCAAACGGAAATCCCAGGCCACCCAGGCACCCCTAAGTGCTCAGTTGAATTACCCTAAGCTTAACAGTAAATTTAGCTTTAAAAAAAAAAAAAAAAAAAGGCATCATGGGATGCCTGGGTGGTTGAGCTACCTTTGGCTATGGTCGTGATCCCAGGGTCCTGGGACTGAGTTCCACATCGGGCTTCCTGCAGGGAGCCTGCTTCTCCTGCTGCCTATGCCTCGGCCTCTCTGCGTTTCTCATGAATAAATAAAATATTTTTAAAAAACAACAAAAAAACAGGCATCATGTCAAATACTGATAGCTAATGTTTGTATTGTGCTTACTGTGTCCCAAGCGCTGTTGCAGGTAATGATAATCTGTCTCAGCCAATTTTATGTAATAGGCACGAATGTTACCCGACGGGTGAGGAAACAGGCTTGAGAGGCTAAGCAGCTTGGGTGAGGCTGTTGGGCTAATGGGGATGGAGCTAAACCCAGACAGGTTTTAAAGCCTGTGCTCTTGATGAGATACGAGCCCTATGTAGATAACATATAGGAAAGGAGTTTGAATTGGGAAATTCTTTTAGTAGTTCTTTCATCCTTTGCAATCCTTTATATTACCTGAGTATCAAATTTTTCCATCAGTGAGGGAGTTACACCACGTGACTTTACAAAGTCCATTTTCAGTGGTCCCACAGTCTCTAGATTTCTTTTTTTTTTTTTTTTAAGATTTTATTTATTTCTTCATGGTAGAGGGGCAGAGACACAGGCAGAGGGAGAAGGAGGCTCCACGCAGGGAGCCTGACATGGGACTCAATACCGTGAATCCAGGATCACGCCCTGGGCCAAAGGCAGGCGCTAAACCGCTGAGCCACCCGGGGATCCCTCTAGATTTCTTTGCGTGATGTGGTCACACATAAGATTATAGGGAACATTCTCTCTTAGTGTACATCTTTGCAAACTTAAGTGATTTTCATGGCTTTTCAGTCCACAAACGGGAAAAGAACCATTACTTGGCTCCCATAAAGAAGTGACCACTAGGTGGCAGTCAAATAAAGCTCAGCTTCTGTGTGTCTTGGGTAAACCACAAAAACTTGTAGAAGCTGCAGATGCAATCTTTGGGCCGGCCCATTGAATTTCTACAGAAGTGGGACACCTGTACCACACTTACCTAGCCCAGTCACTTCTGCTGAGGTCCACCTGATCGAGTGAAAAGACTTGAGGCCTTGGAATGTGAGAGATCTGGCTTCGAAAATTGGCTCTAAAAATTAGTGGCTGTGTGAATGTGGCAAATCACTCAAATCTGGTCTCTTCCCTGACCTCTTAGGAGTTTAAAAAGAATTACTATAACTTGAAGCCTTTCCCTCTTATAGAGAAGAGAGAGAAAGGGGGCCCAGTGCTTTGAATTTGTTTTTCCCTTGAGAGAGGACAATCCCATCACAACAGCAGCAACAAAACCATCTTTGTCTTGTTTGTCGTTCCTGTTGGGTGTTGACACCATGCAGGCTCCTCTGACCCCAGGTGGCTGTCATGGTTCTTCAGCTCTTCCCACACATGTGATCTACCATCTTCTGTCCTTGGTTCTCTGGGAGCTGCTCCTGTTTCTTCATTTCGTCCTGCAATGTGTTCCTGCATCAACCAGGCCAAAGAGAACAAATCTCCTCCTCAGTCACTTAGGAAACAATCTCACAAGATAAGTGGGTTTGTGCTATGGGTTTCTTAAAGAGATTTCTGCTGAGACATCTCTTATTTTGCCATTTCTATCTTCTCCCCAAGGGTTTAGCATAATTGCCACAGAATTGGAGTCTGCCGTGACAGCCCAGAGCAGGTCCGTGGTGCCATGACTATGCCCGAAAAAAGCAAATCTGTTTGCAGCTCAAATTCTATGAGCCTAAAATGACTTTTCTCTCCAAAGAGACAAAGGAATTAAAATAAAATGTCCATCTCATAGTGATGACCGAACTATAGGGCCACAGAAGCAGAGAACAGTAGTATCCGGGAGAGGGATGTCAGATGCAGATTCCTCTGAAGTGTTTATCTGATCCTCTTTGGCCCAAATCCTGTACAGCAGAATGGTCATCAAGAAGACTTTGGAGGGGATATGCGGTGAGATAACATCAGACAGCTCTTTCCATAGCCAGTAGAAGAACAGCCAGCCATCCCCAGTGCCCTTCAGGGAGAAGAAAGCTGCTCAAATGCTCAAGGCTTATACAGTTATTTTGAGCAAGTGACAAAATTAGAAGTTATCTGTGATTCTTAATAGTGATAAAGGTTGTGGACTGTGACAAAAGCAATGTGGCACACAAAAGTATTCAGATGTAGAAGGGACCGTTTCCTCAATCTCATGGAGATGATATTACCTGTCCCATGGCGAGAACGAAGGAAATGAAGACTGAAAGAAAATAATGTATGCTCACCTTGGTCCACTGTGTGTGTTAATGTATGGATAATGTAAAAATGCTATATGCTTATTTGACTTCATCTTGATCTAAAGCCCTTGTTCCCACCAATGGCAGGAACAAGGATGAAATTTGTCATTCAAAGGCAACAATCTTCTATGGCTTCCATTATTGTGTGTGTATATATATATATTTATACACACATATACATATATATACATATATACATACATATACACACATATATATATATATATATGTTTGTCAGTGTGATGTCCGGGGCGGCAGGGGAGGGTGGGGGTAGGGGAGGGGGTGCATCACGGGATTAGATGGGCAGGATTAGTTAGATATATCTTCTTGGCAATAGGGGGAGGTGAGACCTCGGGTCTATGAGCTGTCCTTTGAGGCTTCATTGGTCTCTCAGGGCAGTATCTTCACTGACCCCATGTCCACTGAGGAGCTGCTCGTCCTGACGAATTTCTCACAGCTTCACACATTTGGTTCCTGCCCAAATGTCCAGTAACAAGTCTCTGTACCACTGCCTCCTCCCCTGCCTATTTTTCCAACAATTCTCAAAGCTTCCCACAACTAAGGCATCCGCAGCTGCAGATTTCTGAGTAAAGTTATGCTCAGGCAGGGGAAGAGAGATGATTATCTAACAGTTATCTCATTACACTCTTGCCTTTACTTTTACTATCTGTTGTCTTGGTTCAACATTTAGCAATGTGCTGGGCCCCTCATGAGACCCCTCTGGTTAGTTTGAAGCTCTCCATGACATGTTAGGGGAAATGGGGCTTTCATCCCTCGTTCTTGGGCCTCCTCAAGTGTAACTGTGTTCCTGAGCCCCTTGTTTCCCTCTGCCCTTTCCTTCCCAGTCAGGTGTAGACCTGAAAAGATAACATCTCAAGTCTTGCTCTGCTCTTGCCCTCTCTTCCAGGCACCTCCTGTCCCAGAAGCAGAAGGGATCTGTCTTTCCCATTGCTTCTGTGATCACCACAAACTAGTGGCATAAACAACAAAGTATTATTTTACACACTGGAGATCAGAAGTCTCACTGGGCTAAATCAAGGTGTTGGCGGGGCCACGTTCATTTCTGGAGGCTCTGCGAGAGAATTTCTTTCCTTGCCTTTTTCTAATTTATACAGGCTGCCTATGCTTCTTGACTCAGGACTCCCTTTCTCTGTCTTCAAAGCCAGCGATGCTGGGGTGAGTCCTCACATTGCATCTCTCCGCCCTTGTGTGTAGTCACATCTCTCTATGACCCTCACTCTTCCATTGCCTTCTTCCACTTTGAAGAGCCCTTGTGATTCCAGTGGGCTCACCTGAGTAAACCAGGCTAACCTTCCCATCTTAAGGTCCTAATTTATCACGTCTGCAAAATCCTGATTGCCGCCTCTGAGAATATATTCACAGGTTCCTGGAATTAGGTCATCTACGTGGACAGCTACAGTGTGGGGAAGAGTGGTGATTTTTCTGCCTAATATAGGCTCTCTGCTGCTTGTCAGACTGAAATGTTCCTATATCCCAACTTCCTTCCCTTCTGTTTGGAGTAGTGTTGGAAAGGCCTTAGGGGGAAAATTGGATTCATAAGTGAGAGAAAGTATGTTTTGGGGGGTGTATTTCAAAAAATCACCCCCAGTTAGAGCAGTGACTTACTCATGGGGTTCTTTCAGAGTTGAGATTGTGGGGTGCTATACAAATCCTTTGTCATCTGCATAATCCCCTGAGGTAAAAAAAAAAAAAAAAAGAGAACAGAACAAAGAACACTTTACATATTGTTTCATGTATAATAGATGGCTGGACCGGCTGAACACTACGTTTCTAAAGACCCCCAGGAGTTCCCAAGGACTCTAGTGTCCTAAACGGGAAGTTGGAGGTAAGTGAAAATTTTCACGGTATTATCACTTTTATTTTATTTTATTTTATTTTATTTTATTTTATTTTATTTTATTTATTTTAAGATTATATTTATTTATTCATGAGAGACACACAGAGAGAGGCCAGAGACATAGGCAGAGGAAGAAGCAGGGAGCCTGATGCAGGACTCGGTCCTGGGACTGAGGGATCATGACTTGAGCCAAAGGCAGATGCTCAACCACTGAGCCACCCAGGTGTCCCATATTATCACTTTTAAAACTATTTTTGCTGTTATTGCATTTTGTTTTCTACACTTAAAAAAAACAACAACTTTACTATATGGCCTTACCCCTGCTGGGGCTACAGGTAAGTCGGGGGTGGCCTGCGGAGGGAGAGGCAGAGGAGCGGCAGGGGCAGGCTGCCTGGGAGTCACGTGCTGCAGTGTGGTCCAGAGTTTCCTTCCGTGGAGCTGCATCTTTCTGGGAGCTTTTCTCTCCTGCCCCTTCCATTCCTAGAGCTCAGGGAGAGTCGATGGCTTGTGTAGACTCTGTGATTTCTGGGGCGCCCTTGGCAACCACCTGCTTTGCAGGTGTGAGCTGAGACTTTCGGCGACAGCTTCCAAGTGTTGTTCCCCTGGTCCCTCTACCAGATGTGTAAACCTCTGATTTCCTAGATTAAAACCCTCTGTACTTGGAATACAAAGAGTTGCTCCTGTTTTCTGAACTAAATCCTGACTGATGAAGGTTTTTGTTTTGCAATATTTTTATTTAGAAAATATATGCATTGTAAAAACTTGGAAAATGTTAGAGTCTAAAAAAATTCCCACAAGCCCAGTAACGAGAAAAGAGAACAATTACAAATATTTTAAGAAACAAAAATTTTAAAAGTTATTTTAATTTCTTAAAATATTTGTCCATGTGGCATGGATATATTTTGGATATTTTATTACTTGATATTTTTTTTCACATCATTGGATAGTCCTCAAAACATGAATTTACATGCATAATATTCCATCATACAGTTAAACTATGAAAGATGTTTAATTACTGTTGGATTGTTGAACATGTACATGAATTTCCATTTTTTACTAGTATAGGCTGTGATGAACCTTCTTTTACATGAATATTTGGATATATCTTATATTCTTGAGATAAAGAACGAAAAGTGGCATTACCGGCTGAGTTAGTAGTATGAACATGCTTAATGCTTTATGTAGCCAGAGTCCTTTAAATAAGTTGTACCAATTTATACTGCCTACTTCTCTTTTCACAAGGCTTACACAGGCATGGCCTCTGGGTAGGCTGAGCCTCCATCCCAGGCTTACCTTGGGTAATAAACTCTATGGTAGCTGTGGCAATAGATGGTATTAATAAAAATCCATTAATACGTGCCTATGGTGAGGCGGGGAGAAGAAAATGAGACTAGAGAAGATCTAATGAGAGGGGAGCCTGGTTGACTCAGTTGGTTAAGTGGCTGAGTTTGGCTTGGGTCATGATCTCAGGGTCTGGGTTGGAGCCACCCACTGACCCACCAACAGCTCCCTGCTCAGCAGGGAGTCTGCTTCTCCTTCTGTCTCCCCCTCCCTCTGCGCCTCCTTCTGCTTGTGCTCTCTCAAATAAAATCTTAAAAAAAAAGAAAAAAAAAGACCTAATGAGAGAATAGAAGGTAATAAGCTAATGCCCTGCTCTACCCAAACACCCTTCTGATCCCGGTACATTGTCCCAGATGAGGCTTTTCCATCTTTTTTGTTATTAGGATGAGTTCTTTTTTTTTTTAATATTTACTCATGAGAGACACAAAGAGAGGGGCAGAGACAAAGGCAGAGGGAAAGCAGGCTCCCTGCAGGAAGCCCGATATAGGACTCGATCCCAGGACCCATGGATCATGCCCTTAGTTGAAGGCAGACGCTCAACCACTGAGCCACCCAGGCAACCCAAGATGAATTCTTTATCCTGAGGCAGTGAGTTCCTAAGGCTAATGGTCTGCTAGCAAACCTACCTTTCTGTTCTTCTAGATCTGTGTGAAGACAGATTCATAAGCTGGTACATAGAACTATAATGCCTGATATTTAAAACACATCCCAGTGTGATCTGTACTTACTTTTCTGTTTTTTTTCATCTGTTTTACTCCTCCCATACAAGGCACATATGCTCTGAGCTACTCTACAGCAGTATCAGTGTTGGAAGAAGTCGTGGTAGTAATGGTAGTAAGAGTGGTAGTAAAGATAGCTGACACTTATAAGGACTTAGGGAGTCTAGGTACTCTTGGAAGTGATTTTAAACAGATTAACTCAGACAATCCTTGGAGGAAGCTAATATTACCAAATCCTATATTTGGTGGCATGTAAAAAAAAAAAAAAAACTGTAGTAGAGTGTAATTTTTTCTCATAATGTCACAAATCAGGAGGCAGTCATCCCAGAACTTGTGTAAATTGTTCAAGGAAAGTGTCAAGAACCACAGCCTCTCCTATTTCTGTTCTGGAATCCTTAGCATGTAGCTTTCATTCTTGATTTTTTACAAAATAGGTATAGCATCTGAACCCCAGGTAGAAAGAAGGAATGTGTTCTTTCATGTGCCGGCTGAGTCTGCTCCCCCCACCTCCCTTTCTTTTAATGGAAAAGAATAGCAACTTTTCCAAAAGCCTTACCCAATGACTTCAACTAACATCTCATCAGCCAGAACTTGGTCACATCCTCAGCTCTAGTCACAAGGGTCTCTTGGAATGTGTGCATTTTAATAGAACACATTGCAACTCTGAAAAAAATCAGATAGAGCTTGTTAATAAGCAAAATGGAGTATAAATATTGAGTGGACAATGAACAGTCTGACCATTTCAGATAAACAAACTGAGGAAATGAAATGAGGGGTTAAATAACTGGCCAAGTTTACATAACTGGTTGGTGATGGAGTAGGCATAAATGTGCCTTTTAGAGAATCAAGCTTTGGTGTTGTGGGTCTATATATTTTGAGAATCCCTCAACAGTTCTTTTTGGTTCAGAAGAATGCACTCACGCACATACATGATTTTCATACAGTTTTAAAGGTTCAATGTGCCTTTACAGCATATTTTAATAGATACTATTTTAGAACGCCCTGGACACCTCTATGGCACTAAACTGAATTAAGAACTAAACATTTTTCTGATAAAAAGTGTTGTAAGCTAGGATCTACAGACAATGCAAGGGACAAATACATTCTAGTTTGCATTTCAGTATTTTTATTCACTACTGTCTTTTTTTCTTCTTCTTCTTGAAATAGGAGATAGGAGTCAAGATCTGGCTTCTAACCTGGCCTTGTGTTCCCTATCTCAGGGAACTTGAGTAGATTTTATCACATCTTTCTATCTGTTCTTTCAAATGAGAAATTAGAAACTTGAATTTGAAAAGCTGTTCAAACTCTAACATCATATACATTTAAGATGTAATATGTTTAGCATTACCCCTTCTGGACCTTGATGCCACCTGTATGATCTGTTGGTTGTAACTCCTTTTCAGAGTGACTCTGGTTTAATCTTAGGGAGGACATCTATAATCAACAAGTCAGCAGTGTTTACGCACGAGTCCAGCAACCCCTGAAAAGTCAGAGAAGCAGGTGCTTCTGGAAGCCTTCCCCTGAGGCCCAAACCCACAGGATCCCAAGCAAGAATGGCAGCTTCCATACTGAATGAAGGCACTGGGAGGTGCATCTGGAAGTGAACCAGAACTGGAGCCTCCAGTAAATATTAACACAGGAAAACAGCTGGAAGGACCAGTCCTTTAAAAAGAAAAACAAGGAGGTGGCTTCAGGTGAAATACAGTGAATACAGTGAATACAGTGAAAGGGAAACACGTCCCCCTGAGACTCATTCACTAGTCCCTCCAGCAACCAGACTCTTCAAGTTAGCCAGCAATGGCCAATTTTGTGGTAGGTGACAACACTGAAAGAGAAAGATAATAGGGTCTCCTGCAGATCAAATTTGAGCCCAAAAGCCTCTTTAGTGATTAAAATGGGAAACGAGGTTATTAGCCACTTAAACAGTGGAGTTGAAGAAAGATGAGGGGTGGGCAAAGAAGAGAGAATGCAAATTAAAATTGAGGATGACTTTTAGAACTTGACAAATAAGCTTTCCTGATGGCTGAGAATTCAAACCAATGTACTTTCCCGTGTTAAACAATATTGGAACTGAACATTCTTTCCTGTCCCAGTGTGAATTAACACACACACACAGGCAAAAATAGCTTAGGTACTTGCTCTTCAGGAAATATTTACTCCTGGAAGATAAGCTCTGAACCATGTAGAACAGCTTATTATCGACTGCAGCAGCTTGTTCACCAAGACGTGCTGGAGACCTTTGCTGGAGACCATCCAGCCAAGATTTTATGTTTTAGATTGGCCAATCCCAACCAGTTCCCTGGTTCTCAAGGCCTGAAAACTCTATAAATATCCTCCCCTGACTTCCCTCTTCAGGAACCAACTAAGTCAGCCAAGGTGCCATTCTCTTATTACATACAACAGGTCTAACAGACTCAGCTTTGTTTGACCAATAAATTGTTTTAGAAGTCATTTGGGCAGTTGACCTGTCACAAGTGAGGTGTTGCTCATGTGTACAAAACAGAAGTTTTATTTTTTTATTTTTTTAAAGATTTTATTTATTTATTAATGAGAGACACACACACAGAGAGAGAGACAGAGAGACAGAGAGACAGAGAGACAGGCAGAGGGAGAAACAGGCTCCGTGCAGGGATCCCGATGTGGGACTCGATCCCGGGTCTCCAGGATCACACCCTGGGCTGAAGTTGGCATTAAACTGCTGAGCCACCCAGGCTGCCCTTGAGGAGATTTTTGAAATACAGATTTGAAGGGGGCAAGGGTAAAATCAGGGAGACAATGTGAAAGGGTTTGTATTAGTGTAGGCGAGGGGCAAAGATGACCTAGACTAGCTGGAGAGAGAGAGAGAAAAATGGACAGATTTGAGATGTATTTTGAGAAAGGAATCATAGGACTTGATTACATGTGACTGCAGAACTGAGGAGAAATGTGGTTCTGCAGATTGAGTCTGTGGAAGTGGATGAGCTACTCTGGGGAAGAATGGAGGTGGGTGGCGGGACAAAGAAATGAGTCAAGGGAGGAGGAGAAAGGACTTGGGAAGCCCCACCCTTAAAAGTCAGTAGAGAAGACACCAGAAAGGAAATAGGAAGGCAAGGAACACATGGATTTAGGTGGAGGATGTTCTAGCAATTCAAACGTCCATTGGTAGACCAACAGATAAACATGTGGTATGTACATGCAATGAAATATTACTCTGCCCTAAAAAGGAATGAAATTCTGACAGATGCTACAACATGGATAAATCATGAGGACATTATGCTAAGTGGAGTAAGCCAGTCACAAAAAGACAATGTATGATTCTACAATATGTGAGGTGTCTAAAGAAGCCATATTCCTGGAGAGTAGAATGGAGGTTACATGGGCTGTGGGGGAGGAGGAAATAGGTGTTATCATTCAGTGGGTAGAGTTTTAGCTTTGCAAGATGAAAAAGTTCTAGAGATCAATTGCACAAAAATGTGAATATACTGAATACTATTGGAATGTTAAAAATGGTTAAGATGGTAAGTTTTTATTATTTTTTTCACCAAAATAAGAATTTTTTTAAGGCGTTTCAAAAAAGGGAGAAGTAGTCAACTGAGTTGAGTATTGCCAGTATTGAGAACAGAGTTGGTAGGTTGATTTATTAAGATGGAGACCATTGGTGATCTTTCTACATTGACTGCAGTGGCTGAGGAGAAAATGGATTGAGACCCAAAGATTAGGAAGTGGAGATAGCCATGTGGACAGTTTCCAAGAGAAGATTAACTGAGAAGAAAGACTTGGGGCAGAGTCAGTCAGAGCACAAGGAACAAAGGGAGGCTGTTGCTTTGTTTTAGGAAGGAAGATACTTGCACACATTTGAGCATTAATGGGGTGATCCATTGTGAAAGGAGAGATTGATGAGGCAGGAAATGGTAAATCTAAAAGAATGCTGTTCTTCAGAAAGCCCTGAGGAGAAGGGGTGGTGCTCCTGGGAAGGAACACATTTTGACGGGAAGATAGATGCTTCCTCTAACATGACAGGAGGTGAGGAGGAGAAGGTGGGAGTGCATGTAGGGGTGGCAGATTGGGGTGCTTGTAGGGCTGGCAGTGAGAAGTGGGTAGAGTTCTCATCCAATGGCTTCTATTTTTTTTGTGTAAAATGTGAAGTAAGGTTGATAACACAAGGGGTAGAGGGGAGTTACATCAGTGCTTTGAAGAGATGAAATGTACTGTCATTAGTCATCCAGGGTTGTGGAAAAAAGGAGCTTGCCTGTGAATCACAGCAGGACTGACCCACTGCAGAGAGGGGATGTGGAATTCTGTATTCATTATTTGAAAGTAAAACTACCATATTTTATATTCTAAGATGCACCTCTGAAATTGAGATGTATTCTCGGGTTTTTCTGTGGGATCATAGAGTTTTGGGACATGAGAGATTCCATTTTGAAACTCCAGTTTCCTTTCCCACCAATAAACTCTTGAGCTGGGCCAGAAGCAGCAATCATTTCAAAAGCAGTTGCTCATAACGTTTCAACAAAGCAACTGGCATTCTGATCATATGAGGACAGTAATGTATTAATTCACATCAGGGACAGTTTTGTTTAATAGTACCAATACATTAATCAATAAAATAGTCATCAAAAGTGACTCAACTGGTTGGCACAAAATTAGCAACATTTTTTTTCTTCTCTTCTTTATCTAACTCATGTATTTACCTTATCCTTCTTTTTTCATAAAAACCTCATGCGTTCCCCTACATGTGTGGGATACTTTTCTGGTTGCCATGGAACCTGTGCTCCCCCAAGCAAAATTCTGAGACCCCCCAAAAAGACTTTTGTTCTTTGTCAGTTTTGCCTCCTTTTCTCAGCTGATAGTCCCATAGTCCTATATGATTGTTTAGAGTTTAATCATCAGCTTTGTTTTTTCTTAGTGGGCCATAAGACAAAGGAAATCTTATAATCAATGGCATCTTAGAGTCAGTGACATATGGCAGTTTTATCCCTACCAAGTTGATCTGCTTGTGTGTAGACATGAAGTCACTTATTTCAGGGTTGGGTTTCAAAAACAAGATGAATAGGTAACAGCTTGACCAAAGCTGTCAATCTCAAAGAAGCCCATTTGAGCCCACTTAAGGAATAATGTCATTGTAGTGGGATGATGAGCATAGCTTCCTGAGGGGCTCCATTCTTCATTATTGGAAGTATTTCATCTGATGTTTGGCCTACAAAGCCAATCTCAAAGTTCTTTGGCCAGGTTAAAGCTTTATTATAAAATTCTCTTGCAAGCCTAGCTATCATAAAACAACAGTTCAGAGATGCCTGGGTGGCTCAGTCGGTTGAGCATCCAATTCTTGACTTTGGCTCAGGTCAGGACCTCAGTGTTGTGAGATAGAGCCCCCCATGAGGCTCTGTGCTCAGTGGGGAGTCTGCTTCTTTCCTTCTTCTCCCTCTGCTCCTCCCCCCTGCTTTCTCTCTAAAATTGAAAAAAAAAAAAGTCTTTAAAAACACACAAACATGCACACAGAAACAATAGTCCAGACTTCCTTTACCACGGTGTCCAATATTGGGTGTCAGAATTGTATGCTAAGTGGAGGGTGGTTATGCAAGATTGGGTCCAGAGGGCCTATGTCCCTATTCATTAAATATTTATTAACTATCTGCTATATCTCAAGCAGTTTATTTTGGGGGAAATACAAATAAATACAATCTGGGTTTCTGATCTCAGGGAGCTCCCAGTCTGCTATAAGAGAGGGAAGAAGCAAGAGTTGTTACTAGAGGTATTCATTCATCCAATCACTAGGGAAACACATATTCTTTGAGCTCCTACCAAGTGCCAGGCACCATTCTAGGTGTTAGAAATATAGCGGTGATAAAACTGACAAGGTTCCTCCCCCATGGTCCTTAGCTTCTAGTGGGGAAGACAGTAAATCCATAATGTTCCAACAAGCATGATAGTTTTTGACTAATAATATATATGAGGAAAATAAATGGAATATAATAGAGAATGGGGTGCTACTTAAGACAGGGGGGTAGGAATACCAACCAAATTACTTTGGCTATGAGTAATAGAAAATCCAACAGTGTCATAAGTCCTAGGAGCTTTAATTATTTAAAAAAGTCAGATGTTATTGATTTCATTAATTTAGTGGTGTCATGAAGGACCAAAGGTTTTTTTTATCCTTGTAATTTCCCCTCCTTATCATGTTGGAATGTTCCTCAGCATCATGGTTGCAAGAAGGCTGCCAATGCTGAAGACATTACATCTTCTTATGGTTCCCAAAGCCAGAAGGAGAAAGAGGTGAGAGAAAGGAGGGAAGATAACTACCCTCACACACACAGTACCTCCTTCATTGTATCAGAAGAAAATTCTTCCTAGAACTCTCTCAGCAAGCTTTCCCTTAAAATTCACTGAACACAGTCACTTGCCCACATTTAATTCAGTGACAAGAAATGAAGACTTATATTGCCACAACTGGTTCAAAGTAATTATGAGTCATCAAGTGTAGATTTTTGGTAAGAAAGAAGCAGAATGACCTTGGGCAGGTAAATAATGACTGCCAGGTCAGGGAATCTCACATCTCTGAGATGACATGTGAACTGAAATGTACATGATGGGGTGGCTCCAGTCTTGTGTACTGTGGGCCATATGGCGGTGCGAAGCAGGGAACTGGGCAGGGGTGGTTGGTCATGGAAGGTCCAGCAGTAGACAAGACACCCAAGAAACAGAATGAGTCAGCCAGGTGAAGCTATGGGTGGGGATGGGTGGAGGCTTTTCAGGTGGCAGAAGAGGCCAATGGAATGGAAAAGGGATATGAACTAATTTGTAAGCTAGAGCAAGATGAACAAGACAGGCTAGGTCGCAACCCCAGTGAAGATGATTTCAGAGGGGAAGATTCAGATTCCAACATTGCAATGGTAGCGATAAAGCAAATGTGTGCAAAAGGAGGGGTACTCAGTTTCATCTCAGGCTTCAGAGGAGACTCCCTCAAGAAAGAGACATTGGGGTTGAATCTCCTGACTGAGGACAAAGAGTCAGCCAGTAAGCAACCAGAGGTGGGAAGGTTTTCCTCGGCATGGGGCACAGCTTGCATGGAGGCTTGGACACTTGAAATAACATGATGAAAACACTCAGTAAGGCATTACCACTGTTTAACATGTGAGTCAGGGCGTGACAGGTGACGAGGCTGGAGGCATGCTTGTGAGCTCTGCTTTATTTAGTTTAGGCCAGTCCTTGCCTTTTAAAAAGTTGAGAGTCCCAGGTAAGAATAGCTGAGTTGGTTTTCTCAGTGTGCAAGGGGAGTTTGGGCTTGCATGATCTCCAAAACACTATCAGCTTTTACATTCCTGGTCTCCAGTAGATGCTTGATAGAAGTTTACTGAACAAATGAACTATGAACAAGCCTCATTCTTTCCTGCTGCCCATAGTTTGCTCCTCCACATAAACAGATGTGCCCTGGCACAGCTCTGAGTGCTCCATGAAGTGGCCCTGACCCACCAGCCTCCATCAACTTTCCCCTGCATTGGACTGCCTGCTTCAGCTCTTAACAGAGAAGGCCTTATCTGTTTTCACATGTATGTTTCTTCCCTTCCCAACCAGACTGTGAGCCCTGTGAGGTCAGGGTCACATTTCATGTAACAATGTATCCACCACTATGTGGCATATTGGGCACATTGTATACACACAACAAAAATATTGAACTTTCCCATTTGAAGGATGGACTTGAGTGGATTTTAGTCTCAAAGGGGATTCTCAAATCTCTTGACACTCCCTAGAAGATCAAGAACTATCCAAGAAACAAAAGAGGATGAGAGAATGCTGGGATTAAAAATAAGGGCTGCTTCTCACAATGTTTATAGGAACTTCCTAGTGAGGGTTTTGAAAAATACCACTCTATAAATAAATTTAAGTGTAGTGTTTGAAACATGGGCTTTTTGAGAGAGCTAGGAAGTCCATGAATGCTCAGAAAAAAAAAAAAGTTAGAAAGGAATTTTGAGTATTTCAAAGTTAGAAAAATACGTCACTGCCCATGTTGCCTTCCAAGAGCCTTAGTCCTTATGTCAGTCAGTAGAGGCTGGGTTCTGCTAAGTTAACAAGTAGTTCACAAATTTCAGTGACTAAGAACAATAAGGAGTAATCTTTTGCTCATGCCCATCACAGGTCAGCAAGGCCCTCTGCTTCTGACAGTCATCCAGCGACCCAGGCTACCATTTTGAATTGCTGGTCACCATGCAGAACAACTTGCATGACCCCATCTACCCATGGGGAGGTTAGGAATTGCAATGCTACCTTGTGCCTGGATCTAGGGACAACCGGGAACAATCAGAGACCCATGTTATCATAACCCTAGTGACCCGAAAGCCAGCCAGTGTCAGAGCTCCAGGCATAGGTACTTGTGTTTTCCATACCCCATTTTCAGACTGAGGCAGATTAATAAGGATGCTAATGGGTATGGCCAAGTACCACAGATCCTGTGCTGCCACTGTAGTCCTCACTCCCTTGCCAAAAAGGGAAACCTTTGCTTTTTGTGAGAGTCTGTGTGTGTATCACCTAGTGTGTGACTCATCCATTCTCTGGCACCGTGTCCCTCCCACTCCAGGAGCTACTCCCAGGCAGGACTTGTCTGTCGGGCTGCAGGGCCCCTGTATGGGACTGGCTGCTGGCACCAGGGCAGGGCCCAGCCTGGATGCCTCAGCTTGAGAATCCACCATTCGGGGCTGTATTGACTGCTCAGAGGTACAGGAGCCCAGCCTGCTGATTTTGTTGCAAGATACGATGAAGGAAAGCTACTGACACCCTTGTCTTTAGCTGCGAGGGAGTGGGGCATATGTGCCAGTGACTTTGCTGTCAGCTAGCCACAGTGAGTACTCCCACATCCTCGTTCTCCCTCCAGTCACTTCCTCTGGAGAGGAGCAACCCATTATGATTCCACAGGTGCGAGCCTTTGTAATTTGTGGCTTAATTAATAACACACACAGCAAATAGGTATTAAAAAGGAATTTGGTGATTTGGAGGCATTTTATGTAATTCAAGAAGATCTCTAGTCTGGTATGAAAATATTTTGTTTTTATTACCCTCTGATGTTTTTATGCTCCTCTGCTCCCATCCAAATATCAGAGTCCAGGAAATTGAATTCTTTAAAGAAATGATTTTTTTTTCTGATTATCTAAAAATGATTAAGTGCAAATAGAGAAGTGAATTAACTGTTTTTTAATCATTATTTCCCCTCATCGACCTTTGTAATGTTTTATCTATAATTCGGACTTATTATTAGCTGTCACCAGCTTTAAAGTCTCCCTAAAAACAGAGGAATATTTTTCCAACTTCACACACACACAAAAATCTATGGCATTAAGAATTTGATTCTGAACCTTATTTCCTCAGATCAGACCTCAGGAGGAATGTAAACTTTGGGGAGATTTCTCTTTGTTCCTAAACTTATCTGCATTGTGTTAGTCTTTGGTGACAATGGGGTGGGGACTTCCAAACACTTGTTTGCATTGGCTTTCACATCATTCCTTAAAATACTGCTATGGTTCATGCTTCACTCTTCCTTCCTTTTCCCCAAAGAATTCTTTATCACTATTTATTGAGTGTAAATTTTGAGAGTTTAGTTCTGCTTAAAAACTTCAGCCTTAAAAAAACAAAACAAAACAAAACAAAACAAAAAACCAAAACAAAACAAAAACAAAAAAAAAACTTTAGTCCTTTGAATTTTGACAAAGTCTGTTTTTCCCCTTCTATAATAAACTCACAAGTGAAAGAGTGAGGCCTGAGTTTATCTGACATTATCTTTGGTTTACTGTGTTGAATTTCCTCTTTCAGAGTTCATTTCTATTCATTTAGTTTGGAAACATCAACTTCTTTGTAGCTCAGAGAAATGATTCAAGCACATTGCTGGGCAAATAATTAGCCTTAAAAGACTGCAAAACTTGTACTTTATGCCTGTAGGGCTTGTATCCTAAAAGGGTACTAGCCCAAATCCAGTCCCAACTGTATTTGCATGATACAGAGTTACAGAATCATTGTCTCTTTGCAAAATGAATGAAAATTTGTAAATAGAAACTAAGACTCTTATTCAAAGATATTGAGATCAGGAGACAGCTCCAAGCCTGGTGACTGCTTGATCTTTCTAAAATTGGACCTGGCAGCAGGGGCACAGGTTCTGGGGTGGAAGTGGTTTGCCCTGGGTCCAGGCGATAATGGGTTGCAGTGTCCATGGAGAATAATATTACTAAATATGTCAAAAAAATAATAGAACTGACTGAAATTCAGTCTCCCTTTTATTATCAGCATGTTCCAGTGATTCTAAACCTCCTTACTGATAAAACACTTAGTTCTCACCACTGGGGCAGAGCACTCCCACTACCACCGGTCCCTCCCAACTTGGTACTGCGCCTGCATTATGCAAGATTGGACTTAATTCACCAGTGGAAAAACAGTCTGCTTGAAAACACAGTGGGTATTTCCACAAAACCATAGTTTAGCCTGTGGTCTAATTATCTTTAATCCCATTATCTTGGGAATTCGTGGCTTCTGTGTATTTTTTTAAAAAACGTGTTTCTCTTAACATAATCTTGATCTCTCAAGCCTTCTGTGTGTTTTTTTAAAAATGTATTTCTGTTAACATACTCTTGATCTCATAAGCCAATAGACTCTGATTTTATTTTTAGTTAGGGCTGAGTCTGTAGAATCATGCTGCCTTTGCATATTATTCTTGAATCATTTGATTGCACTGAACAAGCTCCTAAATCATAGTACTTTAAGTCTCAAAGGTGATTTTAATATAAAAATATTAGGATCTCTCATAGAACCCAGGGCATGAAATACAAGGTTCTGAGCATCACCAGGACTCTCTTTTTAAAAACTCTTTTTCCTTCTTGGTGTATTTGCTTCATTTTGTACTGTTCTTCTTTTTGTGATTGGGTTCTTCTCAGTTGCATGCCACTAGAGTCTGGTCTCAATTCTGTGTATTAGTATCACCTGGAGAGTTTTAAAAAACCCATTCATCTCTAAATGTTAACAATTAATGTGATCTAGGTGAAGGGATGTGTAGGTATTCACTGTAAAATTCTTTCAACTTTACAGTAGTCATGAAATTATTCAAAATAAAATTAAAAAGTTTTTTGAGAAATACTAGTGTTTGGACCTTGCCAGAAATTCTGCTTCAATGGTCTAGACTGGGGTCCAGACCTTGGCAATTTTTTTCAAAGCTCCTTTTGGAATTCAACCAAAGTCAGAAATTACTGCTATTGGCTGCATCTTCTTCAGCTTCTCTAAAAGAGAATGAGTCCCATTTCTTTTCTTCTATCAAAGTTTGAAAATCACTGGGGTGAGGACTAGTCAGCCTAGCTGGGGTCAGCTCTGGCCAAGTCCATCTTCAAAACAGCTGCATTCACAGTAAACATAAGAGATGTAAGCAATTTCCAGGTAAAATTATTAATTACAATAATCATAACAGGTGTCCAGTATATTCTTCCAAAAGAAATGCAAATTGAGTTCTGAATGGCTAAATTCGAGAACATCTGGCTGTTGAGAAGTCAAATACTTTTTTTTTTTTTTAAAGATTTCATTATTTATTCATGAGAGACATAGAGAGAGGCAGAGACTTAGGCAGAGGGAGAAGCAGGCTCCATGCAAGAAGCCCGATGTGGGACTCTATCACGGGACTCCAGGATCATGCCCTGGGCCGAAGGTAGATGCTCAACCCCTGAGCCACTCAGGTGTCCCCAAATACTTTATTTTCTATTATAGTTATTTGTATTTTTAAAAAATATTTATTTATTTATTTGGCAGTAAGGGCAGAGGAAGAGGGAGAAAGAGAATCTTAAGCAGATTCTGTGCTGAGCATGGAGCCTGATACAGAGTCTGATCTCACAACCCTGAGAGCACAACCTGAGCAGAAACCAAGACTCAGAAGCTTAACTAACTGAGCCACCCAGATGCTCCCCAGTTATAGCTATTTTTCAAATTATGTTTTTGTTTTGAAAGAATGGTATGATGGAGAATGATTTTGTTCTTTTGGAAGTTTTGTATAGCAAAATACAAATTAAATCTATTTAACAACAAAACAAAAACTCTGTCCATATCAAAGCAGGCCTTATACATTGTTATGTGTTAAATACCATGAATGAAGGTCCCTTCTAGAAATAATGTTCCTTTGCAGCAAGTATACATTTTATGCCATAACACATCTGGTGTTTAAAATGTCACATTTCCATAAAGAAGTTCTCTGAATTGGTTATGAGTTTGAGTCACATCTCCTGCCACACTGATCTTGCAGGAAATTCTCAGTCTTATCTTTGAAGGGGCTATGTCTTGAAGGGTCTAGTGAGAATTCTGAGAGTCTGACGCAGTCTCAAATTGTCTCACAGCTGAAAGAGAGTAGTGCTATCACTGCTGTGCAAGCTTTGGGGTGTAGACATTTTGTGATGGTCCCTAATGCTGTGAATCTCTGATTTTTGGTGCCCTGTGCCCCTGAGTTACCCATGGAAGTGTCTGTCATCTCCAGGGGCATGGGGTTGCTGATGACCAGGGAGTCTGTGCTCTGAGGATGGTGGAGGGGTAGTAACTGGTGAAGAGAAGCAGGAGATGCGTGAAGCTAATGCAAAACGGCTGAACGTGGCTAATGCCATGTTTCCAGCTGGCTCCAAAAAGAAGACGGGGCTTCCTATAGCAAGAACTGGACTTCAGGAGAGAGAAAGACTCTATGATTCTGAAGGAATCAGAGCAGGAAGCAAGAGGAGGAAGAACAACTGAAGACAGAAGAGCAGTTCTCCATGCCCTTGGGAAGTTGCAGAGACTGGGCTTGATCCAGATATTTTTTGACCACTGAGAAAATAATCAGTGTGATCTCAGTGGACCTGGCTGCTAGAGAATAGAGTGGGGCACAGAAGTGTCAGTGTGGGCAATGCAGGCGGAGTATCGAGGCCCAAAGACCAGCAGTGATAGTTCAGCTCAGCAGAAGCCAGCATGGTTGGAGGCTTATCCCAGCATGCTTCTCTCCTGATGCTAAAGAATAGCATCCCTGGGGAGAAAAGAAGAGGAAAAGATGGAACAAATATCGAATTGATCAAAAGAGACCTGTTTAAACTGAAAATCAATTAAGTTTGCCTTGTATGGGCAAATTTTCCATCATTGGTTCAAATAGGGCTCCAGGCCTAATTAAATTCAGTTATAGTGCAAAACCCAGTGACATCTGTGCCAACCTAGTTTCATGACTGCTAAATATGTACTGCTACACATAATCATCTTGGTTTTTGTGTACTTGTCCTAAAGACTTTAAATACCTACTCTTCCTCAGTGGATTTATCCAGAAGGTCTTGCTTCCTTCCAAAATGCTGGCTGAGCCTGAGACGCTCCGCCTCACTCACCTGAGCCTGGCGTGTCTCAGTTCTCTTTGCCTGCTGTCCTTCTTATGGGATCTCATCCGTGAAAGCCATTTCAAAACTTATTTGGTGCTAACGTCTCTTCTGCCCAAGGACTGAATTACAAAAAAATCACGCTTTGAATAGAAACACCAATGCCTTGACTATTTCATTCATTCAAACATCCCCAATGAGAATAAAATAAGCATTTTTTAGGCATTCAAAGATTAAGAGAGTTTGCCACACAGAAATCTTCATTAGAAGTTTAAAAAGATACATTCCAGCAAGAAGTAAAGTGAAAAGAAAAGTCATGTAATACAAGAAAATATGTAAGGAACCAAAAGAGGAAGGACGTTTTTTTTCTAAGCATAGGATTGAAAAAGATGGAAATATCCTGTCAGGTTTAGGAGTTAAATGTCTCTTTGTTTTCATACTGCTTTTTTATTTTTGAAGATCTACTTAAGGACATTTTTCTCTTTCTATTTATATTAGAAAATAATTATTCATTACTCTTCCGTACATATGTTATGAATAATTACTTTCAAATATACGTAATATAAATGCGAGAGTACCAAGTGTCAAATGTGAGACACTTGAGGAGCACCAACAATTCCTGGACCTTTTTCATCTGAAATAACTACTTTCAATTTGAAATAGTAATCTGAAACTCCCAACTGATGATCTAGTTAAAAATATCTCTGTTTGAATGAATATGCATATTTTAATGTAACTTTTTAGACACTGAGTCAAGAAATCCACATTTTTAATCCCTCCACTGCCATGCTGATCAGAATAAGGGTGCTCTTTAAAATTTCTCACTTTGATATTCCCATTTTGTGAGAAGAAAGAATTATTACTCATCAATGAGTGTAATGAGGATTTATACTACATAAAATTCAAATTTAATATTTTTATAGATATCTGTATTTCAGAAATCATTCTGAAGTGATGAGACCCTTATGCGTTTTAATCTTCTAGTGGTTATTTTATAGCTATTAACTATTACACACTTTTATGCTGGACTTGTTCACTTCTGAGTCTTCATTCAGGTGGATAATATAGCTCTGGGAGACTTTTGCAGAAGTATAGGGCATTACAGCTCCATGTATTGCACAGCCCTGATAGTAGCAGGGCTTTTATAGAAAAAAGTGCTGAAGCCTATTGAAAGCTGAAAGATGATAGAAGTGCTTGGGAGGAAATTTGCATTAATGGAAATACATACACATTGAGACAGATTTCTCCCTGTAAGTACTATCTAAATATTAGTCCATTTATCTCACTTACTTTACTTCTCCTTCTGTACTTCCTCTCTTGATTAGTCTCATCAAAACTCACCCAGATGCTTAGTCTAGAAATATCAACATCATGTTTCTTTTGGCTACATTTTTCACATATACTTCCTTTCCTAAAATTTGCTTACACTTCTAAAGCTAATTTTTAATAGTATTCACTTCTTCACTCCTTCTTCTTTCTTTTTTGGTTATGGGGTCTTTTGAATCCATTCAAATGCCATTGCCATGGTTCTGGTCTTTATGATTGTTCACCTGGATTAAGGAATGGCCTCTCCACTGGCTTGCTGACCTGCATGTCTGCCTTCTCTCCTACCCTCTACACTGTTGGCAGAATAATTTTCTTAAATGAAATCTGATCCTGTCATTAAAGGACTTGATGGCTAATCATCCAGGGAAGAATCCCATTGCTTGACTGTGGCACGTAACCCACCTCACTTTGACATCAACGCAGTTTTAGCTGATGAGCTACATATATTTCTTTCCCATCACACACCTGATGTTCTGACGTTGTGACCTTCCCAATCATCCCTGAACACTGATTTATACTTCCTGCTTCCAGCCTGCTGTTTCTCTGGAATACTGTTTTTCCTTGCCTCCCACAAGATCCACCCCAAAAGTCACTTGTTTGTGATGGTCCTTCAAATACCCAATAGGGAGAGGTTATGGCTTTTTGTCATAGCTTATGACTTTTGTTATAAAGTATATTTAGTATACCTCAAAGGGAATACTTACAACGTTAATTTATACCATTTATATTTTCCGTCTTCCTTAATTACACTTTAGATTCTTGAAGACCTTGTCTTCTTTGTCTTCATAACTGTCTCTGGAGCCTAAGTTGTTCTTGCATGGAACTGGCCCACGATAAATGTTTTCTGAATGAATGAATGAAGAAATGAGACTCAGAGAATTTAAGTATTTTGCCAAATTTCATAAAATGAATCATGAGAATTAGAGAAAGAACATAGATCTTTTGGCTTTAAATTTATTTCATGCTTTTCCTGCCACAATGTTAAAAAGTTTATTTTTTCCAATTAGAATTCTGATTATTTGTAGAAAATATATTCTATATATCTCTATATAAATACTCTCTCTACATGGAGAGGAGTATGGAGTATGTAGAAAGTTATTCTATCCTTTTATCATAGTTGCTAATACTTTGGTGTCCTTCCAGTGTTTTTATTTGTTTCCTTCAAAAAATAATATTTATTTATTTATTTTTTAAAGATATTATTTATTCATGAGAGACACAGAGAGAGGCAGAGACACAGGCAGAGGTAGAAGCAGGCTTTCTGTGGGGAGCCCAATGTGGGACTCGATCCCAGGTCTCCAGGATCAGGCTCTGGGCTGAAGGCAGGTGCCCAACTGCTGAGCCACCCAGGCGCCCCTAAAAAATAATATTTAGAAGTGAGTAAAACCTTGGTGAAAATTAAAGTAATAAATCATCCACATGCCCACCTCCAGAATTACCTGCTATTAATATGTTGCTATATTTGGCTCCAGTCTACTCACTCCCTCCTTTTAAAAACACTCTTTTATTTTGGTAGAAATAATATATGCTTATGGTAAAACAATTCCAAGAGAGCAGAAAATTTAAAGGATATAATGCAAAAAAACGATGTCCAATTCTGATACCAGAAAAAGCCATTGTTAATTATAAAATAGTATTCCAGATATTTTCTGTGCATGTATGCTGATTTATAAGGACAGATAGATTGATGCATAGATATAAATAAAAGCAGAAAGCAATACAAATACAAAAAGGTGATTATACCATATTTGTTATCTTTAAGTGAAAGTTACTAAATTCAGTTTCATTTAAATTAAATACAAAAAAGAGAAACATGTGAAACCTAAGGGATTTTTGAACTTCTAAGACTTCCCCCCTTACAATAATATCCAGAGATATTATTTTCTAGAAATATCTCTAATGCTTAAAAGAAGGATTATGAAATTTATTAAGATTGGAGGTAGCAATTAAAAAAAAATCCCTGTTAATTTTAGGCACTGTGAATTTATTCCTTTCTAGAAGGATAAGGTTTTAGCACCCTTATATTTTCTTTTAGTTTTCTTTCATCTCTTAATTTTTGACAGCTACATTATACTTTTATTTTGATCTTTTCTCCCCTCTAAATTTCAAGGAAATGCTCTTGTATTATATCTCAATACTCCCTTTTATCTTTGGTTACCCTTTATGTGTGTTCATTTTCAGAGCTTTGTTTGGGTTTATTTTTACTGTGGGTGATCTTTGTCTGTCTTCCATGTCTAGTACCTTCTTTCTGTTTGCAGTTCTCTTTTTCTTTCTCATCAGCATTTCTGCTTGATTTTCTCAAGTATGACACTTACTTTTTATTGTTCCTTTTGTGTTGAAGTTCCATCAACTTTTCTTTTCTTTTCTTTTCTTTTTTTCTTTTCTTTTCTTTTCTTTTCTTTTCTTTTTTTCTTTTCTTTTCTTTTCTTTTCTTTTCTTTTCTTTTCTTTCTTTTCTTTTTTCTTTTCTTTTCTTTTTTTTCTTTTCTTTTTTTCTTTTCTTTTTTCTTTTCTTTCTTTCTTTCTTTCTTTCTTTCTTTCTTTCTTTCTTTCTTTCTTTCAGAGAGAGAGACAGAGAATGTGCAGGCAGGGGAGGCAGGGGGAAGGGCAGAGAAAGAGTCAGAGAGTCCCAAGCAGGCTCCATGCCTAGCATGACACAGGGTTCCATCTTACAGGCCTGAGATCATGATCTGAGCTGAAATCAAGAGTTGGACACCCAACCGGCTGAACTACCCAGCCACTCCCATAAATTTCTAAATATTTTCATTTTGGGGTTTTTATCTTAATCTGTTATTTTATCATTAATTTTTCAAGCTGATGTATAATAAAAAATCATAGTTTCAACTGATTGCTTGTGTTTGTGTGTGTGTGAGAGAGAGAGAGAGAGAGAGAGAGAGAGAGAGATCCTATCAATAAGTCAGTTTCCCTTTTCCATATACAGTCTATCACCAACATCCAACTCAAAAATTTCTCCTGTTAAAATAGAAAAAATAAAAGGATTCTCACATTTTGTCTCTTACTATATTTCTGGGCACTAATGAGATTTCTGAAGATTTTTTTCTGCTGTAGTTTGGCTAAAAGGGAAAGAGAAAGGAAATATAAAAGCTTAAGTGCTGTGCTCTGGTTCTACATCCTACTTCATTTCAAAATTTTCCACTTCTTTAAGAGTCTTTGAAGCTATTCCCTTAAGTTCTGCCCCTTTTCTCATTTTTTTTTGCAATTAGTGAAGTTTTTGCTATCTTTCAATATTTTGTTCATGTTAGGGGAAACTTCTGTGATTCATTTTCAATAAAGCATTGTAACTGAGAAATCCCACCAGTGCTTTTCTATAGATGTGCATATTATTAGGAGAGCACCTTATTGACTGATTTTTCCCATTAATATTACATAACGTATAATTATAATGTTTAATATATTAATAAATATATAAATATATAATACTGCTACCTCATACTAATATATTATCAAACCTCTTCATGAATTTTTAAATGTTTGTGTAATATTCCTTTACATAGATTTATCATAATTTCCTAACCCCTCCATTATTGTTTGATATTTATAAGGATTCCATATTCTTTTTCTGCTACTATATGTACAAATTTGCCATCAGCAAATCTGCAAATCATGCTTTTTTTCCTGTATAAGTGATTTCTCTATGATAGAGTCCCAGAAGTGTGGCAGTGCTACAATAATTTGGGTTTACCAGGTTTTCAGCATTCCTTTCCAAATTTTACACACTTTTATAATCTCTCTAACTTATCCTGGCAGCTTCAGGCTGTCAGATAAATTCTTTCCTTGGTTTTGTGGTGACTCATGAGGCAGCTGATTCTTGGGGCACACCTATACCAAGTGCCTAACACACATGCCCATTGCACATGTTCATCCCTATTTACTATTTACCTTTCAGGTGAGTAATCACCCATTTCTTAGCATTGCTAGAAACTGCCATGCATTAGGCCATTCAAAAAAGGTTTAGAGAAACTGGCCAAGGTTCAGGGAAACCAATGGAAATGATTTAAAGTTTAAAAAACTAGGCTTTTGAGAAAACTGAGGGTTCATCTGCACCTGTAGGTAGGTAGCTCTGTGGGTGTAGCTTGGGGCGTGGAGAGCCATCCTTGCTCCCTAGAACCTGGCCTATTGACCTGGGTTAATGCCTCTATTTCCAACTGTGGAAGAGGTTGCCTTTAGAAAATCCCTGTTAAAATATATACTTGCTGGCATGACTAAATCACAAAACCATTTGTATTTATTTTCACATCACTGGCAGTCAGCTTATCTTATTAGTTAACTTCTTGTCAGTCAAACAAATTCTGTAGGATCAAGACCTAGGAAAGGAGACTCTTGATGTGGGAAACGTTGCTTCAGAGTGAGGAACTTTGTCCAAGGAGGGAGGTTATAGACTGGAGCCAAAAGTCAGAGCCTGAGCATCTGGGCATAACACTGGACATGACTCAGGAAAAGGACAGAAGGAATTATGAAGGCAATTCTACTTAATTTGTAAATTTCTGCAAGGTCATTTAAGCATAGATCTTTCCAATCTACCTATCTCTCCCTGTCTATCTATCTATATCTCTTTTTTACCTTTTTTTTTTTTTTTTTTTTGCTAGAGATGGTGATCAGCCTCTTTACGTCTTCAAGACAAGGAGGATTGGGCACAGAATGATGTAGTTAAGAGCCTATCTGGCTTATAAAATTTTACATTGTCAAGATGAAAGTTATACGTAGAACTGTTCTCAAAGAATACCTGTGAGGTTAGGCAGGGTCAATTTTCAGCACCTTAATTTTGGAAAATTGTGGAAGTCACTTCAGTCTCACAGCACTGCTTGATGGCAGCAAAATAGTTAATGCAGACGTAATGCCAGACACAGAGTAAACAGACAATAACTATTTGTTTTATTCACATCTTCCCTTCCGTGATGTCTGCATTCAGGCTGGGCGGATAGGGTTGGTGATGGACTAGAGAGGTAAAGCAGCAGGTTGGGTAAATGACAGACACAATGATACACCTGCACCCCTGAGATCATCCGAAGTGTATTCTCACAGTCTGTTTGGAAACTTTGATGGTATTTTGTGGATCTCACTGGAAGCCTCAGCAATTCGCTATAAAACCTAATTATTCAAGTAATAGCCGCAGACTGTCAGCTGACAGAGCTGGTGATTGAAATACTCCTGAGTGGCTGATAAAGTTCTGTCTGGAGTTTTATTTTTGTGTGTGATTGCCATGAATGGTATTCCAACACTCTTGTTTTTTGTTGTTGTTGTTGTTGTTGTTTTGTTTTGTTTTGTTTTATTTTCTAATCAGGATTTAAGAATCCAAGTTGTAGAGGTTTTCTCCAAAATCACCCTATAAAATGGCTCTGGTCTCTTTCCTTACATGTGTGAGTGTGTGTTTAAATTAAGCAAATGCTTGATTCTGATGGGGCCATCCATGGAACAAGCCCCAGCCTGCAACTCCTGTGCTTGCTTTCTGCCTGCTTTGTCTTTCATTAGTTGAGCTGTGCCTGTTGCCAGTCAACCATATGGTTTTGGGGTGGAGGAATCTGACATAGAGATAGGAAGAGATATTTCAAAATTAAATCATTGACAAAGATGAGAATTGTTGGGTGAAATTTGAAAGTTTGGAGTCCTTGCCATCCTGCTTATTTGAGTAAGCTTTGATTCCTGGAGTCTGCAGATCTCTAGGGAGCAAAGCCCATCCAAGTTCCCAAACCCTTGGAGGGGCTTCAAAAGCCTCATTAGCCTGCAGCTTCCCTGAGGTGGTGAGCACACAGAGAAAGAAGTTATCCTTCTGGTTGTTTAATTTCGAGCTGTTGGGACATCACTTGGAATCGGGGAGCTCATTTTATATTTGTTGCATAAACACGTACATTAACATCTTAAGTACCTTTTTCAGATTTGGAAAGCAGACAGCAGAGAATGGGAAAACATTCTAGTTTGGATGTTTGGAAACATTATCTCTGTAGATCTAGCCACAGTACAGGGACACTATTCCCTCCTCCTCCTTCTTTATAAAAGAGAAGGGAAATGGTTTCTTCCCTGAAGAAAACTGTAATATTTTGTATTTGGCACATTTTACTTTGTGAAATGTCAGCGCTGATGTAAGTGCTCCATGTTTTCTGGGGTATGAATCGCATGAAGTGACTGTTTTTTCAGGTTGTATGTTCTTGAGAGATAAGCCTTTTATTTTCTTTTTAAAGATTTTATTTATTTATTCATGAAAGACACACAGAGAGAGGCTGAGACACAGCAGAGGGAGAAGCAGGCTCCCTGAAGGGAGCCCGATGTGGGACTTGATCCCAAGACCCTGGGATCATGCCTGGAGCCAAAGGCAGATGTTCAACCACTGAGCCACCCAGATGCCCTGAGATAAGCCTTTTCTGGTGAATGTCAGTAATGAATTTTTTGGCATGGACTACACGAAACTGACATTTCCAAACATTTGATTGAGAGAGAAGAGTTACACTCCCACTACCCTTGTGTTTCAGAAAGGTGAGGGGCTGAGCCTGGGGAAGGAGGTGTGAACCATTAGAGACCTGAGGCTTTTCAAAAGAAAATGGAAAAGAGGTGGGAAGTGTGAGCAGGTGGGATAGGTGTCAAAAGATTGGATCCTTGCTGCTGTCTTGCCGCTATATACTTTGGCTTCATCCAAACCTTTTGTTTTCATGTGACTGGAAAAAGAGCAAATGACTATGGCTTAATGTCAACAAGTCTGGAAGAAAATTGATTTTATTTAAGTCCACTGAAAAAACAGTTTTATGAGCAAAATACCAAAAAAGCCAACTTTAGGAAATGTTTATTCTAGTTAAAAGAATAAAGAGAAAGCGTGAAATGTACCTCAAGTTCCACTGTGGTTGAAACTTGTGCACAGATAGCATTCCAGAGTTGTGATCTCCAGTTCTTCTATGACAAGCTAATCCTGGAGGGCAAAGAAGTTGCTAGAAAATTCTGGGCTCCAAAATTTTAATTGCAGCATAACTCCCAAAAAAGTCTGTACTATGAAGTCTGTGAAGGTCATGACCCCATAAATGAGCACATTGTGCTGATTTTGCCATGCATAAAAACAATTTTAGTAATAATCAAAATGCATTTTGATAAAATTATAACAACTATGTTTAAAAATTAAAACAAAAGGAGAATAAAATAAGGACTATTTTTCAAAACAACATCTTAAAAATTTTAAGCAAACAATAGATCTCATACTGATCTGTCTACTCATTCAAGTTCTCAGCCCCCCTTAAAAAATCTGTTTGAGTGTCTGGGCAAAGCAGTGCTAACTGTTTGAAAGTTTGTTGTCTTCTATAATTCCATCAATCCTTAAGTAGTTTTAGTTAAAGAGAAAACATTCTCTATGATGAGGAATTTAACGTAAAATTAATGTAATTCAGGAAAACATGGACTCATGCTCAGATTTTATGAAAATTATATCAACAAATTCATCAGTGGCTTTAATTTCTTTCTAATTTTGATGATTCTACCCAAAACAATAACTGCATTGATGATGATTATGGTAAGTCACTTTGATGATTTTCATACTACATTTTTATCCATTTGAAAGAACTTAAGTTGGAAAAAAGTATGCCGACATGACTGAAATTATATGTCCATCTGGGTTCAAATACATTGGAAAGTGATGAGCAACAAGATAATCCTTGTGTTTAAAGAACTACGGACCTTCAGAAAACCCTATAACGGCAGACTGAAACAGACAATGTAAAATACTTTATAAAATCATTGATTTCAGTGGAATTTAGTGAGGTAAGTAATTCAACACAGGAAACACAGTTAAAAAGACATTAAAAAGACATTTAAAAAGACATTTCGCTTAGTCTTTAAAATAATGGTTGTTTGCTGTAGAATAATGCATGATTGGGAGAAAAGCTATTCCTTTTTGGCTAAAAACGGTCAAAGAGCAAATATCGACCATTGCAAAAACTTTTAACCTTTGTTGATGACACTAAGTCCTCTGAACACTTCCACCTAAAAGCAAAGAAACATCAAATATTTTTCAAAGAGGTTTTGACTCAAAATGAAAAGTATTAAAATGATTAAAATTTAACATTAAAAAATTTCAACTTACATTAGTTGTCTGCAGAGCCTGGGTCTGATACAAATCATCATCCCTTCCCGACCACCTCCCCCCTTCTCTCCTTTTTTCCATTTCAATGAGTATATCATGGGCCCACCACGTGTCCAGTACTATTTTAGGTACCAAGGAATCATTTTAGTTTTGACATCAATTTTGGCAGAAATAACAATAGCAGGGCTTGTCTAAGACCAGTTTTGAAGTTTGCTACCTACCTATGAAAATACAACTTCAGAGTTAGGTCAGAGTGAGGATGATACGCCAAGCCTAGCTTACTCTCCTTCAAAAGATATTTCTGGGCTGAGTTTGCCCATAGGAAACCCAACTCACCTTCTTCCATAGCCACCCACACATTTCTCAGAGCTGCCTAGTCCAGGGAGTGAACCATCATTCTAGTTGCCTGAACATAGGTTATTATTCATTACAGCCCAGCAGGCAGCTTCCTTTGGAGGGATTCCCACAGGAGGTATCACATTACCTGTGCTTCCTGGTGCCAGCTGTTGCTCACACCTGCAGCCTCCCCATGAAGTCAATGGGAGGCCACAGGGATGCCATGTCTGGGTCAGAGAAGTCTGGGTTGACAGCATGAAGGACAGAACCCAGACTTACAGGTTGACTGGGTCTGCGCTGAGAAACTTCGAAAGCTTCATATGGGAGACACTTTGCTTTTTCATTTATTTTTATAGAAGCAAGAAAGGCAGCTGTGTGGAAGACAATGACTCATATGCTTTTGCTATACTGCTTCGTGTTTCTTTTGCCCACAGAGTCCTGCAGGACATTATGCCAGGTAAGAAAAAGGTAGGTGGGAGGACGAAATGATGGGAAAGCAAATGGAAATAAAAATCCATCTGTTAGGCAGCTCTTAGCTATCTGTGCTCAAGCGTAGGGGGAAGACAGTGGTCCAGCCAAAAGAAATTGCAACTACAGGTATCCCAAACCCATTTTAGCTAATAGCCTCAAACTGCTTTCCTTTTGACTTTTTCTATAAATTCCTGAGATGCAATGAGGCTCAAGTGATTTAAGGTTGATAATTTTTTTCCCTATATCCTTTAATGGTGAAGATTTTCATTGCTCACAACCAGCCGTGTGCTACTTCCATTTAGGCACTTGAAAATGTGGGAGTGGTGAGGGGTGTCAAAATGACTGGGAGATACTTAATGGCATTTAGTGGGCAGGACCTAGGAATGATCTGGCTCAATCAAGCATTGTCCTACCCAAAATGACATCTCTTTGAGAATCCTGATAGTGAACACAATGGATGGTCTGGAAGGAGAAATATGCCCCTCAGATAGTCAATGGTTAATCAAGGTTTAACTGGTATGAAGTTTATAGCAATGTAGTATTTGTAAGTTTTGTAGGGCAGTGAGCCCTATGACTCCAGTTAGAAATCTTTCCCTCACACCCTGAGTCATTTTAATGTCCTTAACAGTTACTTACTTAACTAAGGTGCGGTATTCCAGGGAATAGTGTATTATTATTGGACTACAAGATCTGGAAGAGAGCTTTGAGATCAATTGGTGAAGAGCCATCTCTTACTTTATAGATAGGAAAACTGAGGTTCATGTTGTGGAATGTAGTTTTCTTGAGGTTACACACCCATCCAGCTGCAGGACCAAGGCAGGACCCATTTCTTCAGATTCTGTTTCTTGTTCTTTCCATTGTATTATGGAAGTTCTTAGCAAAAGCCTCCTCAGTGAAGGATGACTTTGGAAATTCTTTGTAGGAGTTTCCAAATGATATTTACTTTACCTTTTAAGTGGTGTGCCACTGGCTGGGAATGTTCTTCATGACTCTCCTTCTCCTCAGCACTGAGTTGGTGCCTAGCTTCTGGGATAGGCTAAAGACTCCTTCAGAAAGACTTCTTCCAGAGGCATCTTACCCCACAGCTTGATTCTCCTTCCCCTGTTCATTTCCTCATTCATATTTTCCAACAAGACAGAACTTGGAGAGTAGATAGAGCCTGGGAGGTTGGTTTTGTTTTCTTAGCTATTGGGGACCGCCTTATGAATATTCCGCCCTTTTATTCTTAATTTACGAGTTGCTGGATGCTGAGCTCCTGGGTGCTACTCCTCTTCTGACCTCCCTTCTCACCCTGGCAGCTTTTCAGGTTTAGCAGACTACAGGTTTCCAAAGTGTCTTTTTCGTAGTATTTGGGTGAGGATTATAGATATCTGAAGCTAACGTGGCCCATATCAGATGGCTCTCTATAACTGAAATGATGAAGAGGAGTTGTATATAGATGTGCTTTGGCAAATTAACTGAGAAGAAATGAATCCTGTCCTTTACTTAAGAAGGCAGTTTCCAGAATTCCTTGCAAAAGTGCACCATGGTCTTCTGCCCACATATCTGATTAATATAATGTGACTTCATGGGATTCTGTTTAATGGGCCAAGGGTAACACAGAGTTGTTCACTTTGAAGTGCTTTATTATTAGAAATTGTATTGGAAAGCATGGCCCTCTTAAGATGAGTTTAATGCATCACTTCCCTACACCCTGCATACTCCTCTGCCTTCTCCACTTGCACGTGGGCTGGCTTAGTGGAAAAGACAATGTCAAAGGATTAAGAAAAGCTGAGTTCTAGTCCCAGCTGTAAGAAGAGGGACCTAAGAAGGGAGTCCTGCATAGCTTCAGATAAGTCACCTTGTCTATCAAAGACCTGCCTTCCTTACTTGTAAAATAAGAAGATCTTTCAAAATTCGAAAGAATGCCATTTTATTATTCTTGTTGGGTCAAAAGCCTTGAAGTCTTCCAAGTATGTAATAAGGCTTGGATCTCTAGACTGTGAAACAAGAAGTCATCTTACATCATTGCTTTGAAGGACATTGTATTTCATGAAGGCTCAGGGATACCTACTTCCTCTTGGACAGAACCTAAATGCTCAATTCAGATCCTCCATAAATTCTCATTGGTAGAGAAAATGGAAGATTTGGGCTTGTTTCTTGATAACACAGAAAGAAACGTGAAGGAGAAAGGGACGTGAATTCCATGTTCTGAATTTCTAGTTCCTTCCTAGTGGTTTAGATATTGGAATGCAAGTTGGAGAATTGGACCATGGCTCTTCCCAGCCACCAGAGTATGAACTTTTGGTACAAAAACAGAAAGTTTCAATCCCTTTCTTTTTCATTCTCTCTCCACACACACACACACACACACACACACACACATACATGCACATGTCAGTATTATATGCATATATGCTAATATGTACATATACACACATATGTATAAGACACAGAACTAGCTTTTTAGGTTGCATACACAACCCATGATTTTAAAAAACATACAATTTAACTGAGACGATAATATGCACATATAAAAATGGTTAGATAGAAATAGCAGGTAGGTGAGTATTTGCAAAGCATTAAGGAGTGGTATGGTGACATAAATAATAAATCCTATAGAAGCCAGACAGAGAAGGATGCATCATTTACAATTGGATCAGGAAAGACTTCCTGGAAGGGGCAGACTTGGGCTTTGTATGTAATAGATATTCACTAAGTACATGTTCAAAGAGAAATGATGGGAACTAAATCTTAAATACCATTTACAATACTGCAGGCCCCAATCTAAGCATTTTCCATAAGATCATCTCATTTATTTTTCTTTAAAGGGCTCTGAGATATCACACAATTATAATACTATCACTCTTGCCCTACTTTATGGATGAGGAAACTAAAGCCCGGAGAGATGAACTTTTCCAGATTCTCAAGTGGTGGTACTGGGATTTGAACCCAGGTGGTCTGTTCCCAGGTACACCCCTTGACACAATGTGAAACTGCCTCTCAGTGAAGGGTCCAGTCTGATATGAGTGGGTGGGATGGAGAGGGATTTTAATCAGGAGAGGTAGGAAGCGTTCATGATAGGGGGAAGCCAGGTAAGCAGGGAGTTCCCTTAAAAAAAAGGAGTAGAAAATTGCTAATCCAAAATTAAGGGAAAAGTGAATGTCTACTTGCATTGAGGAAAGTAATTACAATAAATTTCAAATTTTACAACAAATTTAGACACGCTGAATACATTCAGCAAGTATTTAGCATTATTCAATAATAAATCCTGTAAAATCACAATGTTTTTATTAATAAACTACCCACATCCTTTTCTCTACATTTTTAGCTGTGTACTTGCATTTATAATATTTTTTTCTATAGAGAAAATAGAAAGATTATTCAGTTTTTCCTCTAGCATTGCTGATCAAATTTGTTCTTTTATTATTGCCAGATTAGAAAAGTATCTTTCAGCTTCTCATTTCATTTTTAGAATGTAAATATGTAAGACTATTGTCAACTTTGGGATGGCATCTAGTAAGTTTCTTTCATATATGAACTGCAAGGTAGCCAAAACACTTGGAATTTTCTCATTCTGTGACTAATTGTAAATACTATTTTTTTCAAATTGTAAATACTCTAAAAGGAATGCCGCTTATGTGTTGATGTCCTCATTGTAATGTGGAAATGACTGCAAATTACATAAGTATATCCTATTAAATTCAAACTAGATGTATCCCTAACTCAACTTACACTTGTCCAGATTCCATAAATAGCTACAGCCTCTCTAGTGCTATCTATCCAAAATGAGGGAGAGTGTGAAGGAAGGAAAGGTGGAGTGGCAAATAACAGTGATATGAACAGAAGGTGGTTAAACTATTTTGCCTTTGAAAATTTAATAAAATATATGATCATGTTAACACATTGCTATCTCTCAGTGTGTTGAATGGGGTCCAGACATGCAAGGGATTCCAAAGCTTAACCTTCATTAACTTCCACGTAAGTCCACCTCTGCTCATGGTGTATCTCTTGGACAGAATGTTGGGCTTTCTTCCTGGAGAGGAAGGAGGGCTCCTGCTGAGTCGCAGTGGGAAAGAAAGCCATCCAGACTGATGACAAAATGGGGCCGTGGGTACGTACTTCATAGTCTCAGCTTTTGGTGGTGTCCTGGCATCAGAGCTGATTCAGACGTAGCCATTAGTCTGTGACTAAAGTGGATCATGGGGCAGGCATACCAACAATTAATTTTCAGGTTGATTTTGATTTTCCCTTTCTAGGTTGCCAACAAAAGCAAAGAGAAGATGCCTGCCAGGCCACATGGTACGTTGGCAGTGGTTAGTAATGAAGTAATGAAGTTTTTGTTTATTTATTTTAATATAGAGCCGTGCTCAGCCCTCTGTTTATGGCATGGCAGATGGGACACCTTGATGGTTCACATTTGGACTCTTTTGTTTTCTCATATTAAATTGTACCTTTGACCCCTGCTCCCCTCTCCTCCCAGCACCCTCTGCTCCATCCTAGCCTGAGAGTTCTTTGCCATAAACTTTTTTGACTGAGCCAGCATAGGCTGGAGCAGGGGCTAGAGCAGGTCTGTGAGAACTCATTGATGACAGACTCATCATGAAGTTCCAGAGCTGGGACCTTCCTGAGAACCTCGGGTGTAGTGGCTTCCCTACTGTGTTCTGGGAGCTGGAGGAGTTCAAGGGAGGTGTGGGGCATGGACTAGATGTGGGCTTCCTTCCGTGTTACTTCAACTGGGGAAGCTCCACTTTACCTGTTTCATATGTTTGAGTTCTGGATAAGATTTTGTTGGAAACAAGAGGTGTTTTTCACTGGAATATATGATGATCACTGATCTATTTCAATCTTCCTCCACTTTGCAAAGAAAATACATTTGATGTCCACTGGGTTTATGTACTCTCATTGTGCTAATGTCATATGTAGCACTGAGTCCTGACCTTTCCATTTGATGTCAATACTTTTTTTTTTTAATTTATGTTGTTTTTGTACTAGGAAATATATTTTTTAAAGATTTTATTTATTTACTTGAGAGAGAGGGTGAGAGAGTGTATGCAAGAGCATGAGCAGGGGAGAGGGAGAGGGAGAAGTACACTCCCTGCTGAGCAGGGAGCCTGATTTGGGGCTCAGTTCCAGGACCCTGAGATCACGACCCAAGCTGAAGGCAGATGCTTAACTGACTGAGCCACCCAGGTGCCACTGATACTGATACTTTTTATTTCTCCAGGTGTATGTGATGGTACCTGTGTGGCCAATTCCCACTGCAGTCAACCTTGCCCTCCAGACACTCAGGGAAATATGGGATTTTTTTGCAGTCAAAAGAAATGGCACAAGATCACTGAAACCTGCCGGACTCTTAATGCCTTCAACATCTTTGAGGTAATATCCTTTCTCTGACATCCAGAGCTGAGTCCCAAATTAGCAGCACATAGCATGGTCAATAAGAGAGAGGGAGAGCACGGGGTAGGTTAGTGCATTTGTACGAGAATACATAAACACCTACTCATTTCCTCTCTCTGTACAAGAATGGAAGTCCTAACTTTGGGCATCTAAAAGTTTGTTGCCCTGTTTTCCCACACGCTTCATGACACCAAAGAATGTGATCCTCAGGTCAGAGGTAGAAGAGCTGTCTAGAATGATCATGGTTTACTTCTCCATCTTAGCTCTTTAATACAACCCTAAAAACATTTAGATGGGCAGAATTCAGACTCTACCTCAGACCTGTTGAATCTGAAGCTGCATGTTATCAAGATCCCCAGGTGATTTCTGTGCTCAGTAAAGCATGAGAAGCAAGCTGACCTAAAGGGAAGGGCTTCATCATCAAACAAATGAATGTATTTCCATATATACTTAAGTCATTACACATTTTTAAATCAAATTTTGATAAATAAAATCAAGTCAAATATTATTTCTTCTCCTTTTGTTTCTTTTATTCCTCTTCTAGTAGGAGCTTCACCTTGCTGAAGTTCAGTCTCTGATGAACTTCAGGGCAGTCAATGCTTTAGTATCTCTTTGGTCCTAGGGAACATCCTCATTTGGTGGTTTTGAGGGTGGCCAGAGGGAGTGCCAGTGGATGCTATACTTGAAGTCCTTGACCAGACTTCAAAAGGCTGCCCACTCCAGGGTGTCTGTCACTGGGTCCACCTCTACTTTGAGGAATCTGGGCACATATACACAAGGAGACCCACGTACCCTATGTTTTAATATCTAAATGGTTTAAATCAAGCTTATGGACTGCTAAGTAAAATGTGTTCTGCTGGTCTCCCATCAGATTATGTCCTGTACCTCAAGGGTGGTGGAAAGCCAAAGTCACATGTTCATAATCCTGAAAACCAGTGTCCCTTTGCCACCTCTCAGGCCTAGTGGTGAGCACACTGGTGGCAGGGTCCACCCTTGGTAGCACAGACTTAGGGAAGAGGCCCAGGCAGGCCCCAGAAGTGGGCTTGGGGTTGCTAAGCCAGGAATTTAAGTGTCTAGCTGCAGGGGCATGAGCTCTGAGTACGCATACTCCCTAGGCCCACAGTTTCTTTCTTTTGTGAAGGGGCAGGTTAGAGGAGGCCAGAGAGGGGTCCTCTAAAGTAAAGGTTGGCAATTTTCTTTCTGTGAAGGGTCAGATGGTTGGTATTTTAGGCCCTAGGGGTCATAGGGTTTCTATTGGGAGTATTCAACTCTGCCATTGTGGCATGAAAGCAGCCAAAGACAATACTTAAATAATGAGCAGACTGGGTCCCAATAAAACATTTAAAAAAATAGGGGGCACCTGGGTGGCACAGCAGTTGAGTGTCTGCCTTTGGCTCAGGTCGTGGTCCCAGGGTCCTCCTGGGATCCAGTCCCACATCGGACTGCTTGCAGGGAGCCTGCTTCTCCTTCTGACCTATGTCTCTGCCTCTTTCTCTGTGTCCCTCATGAATAAAGGAAATCTTAAAAAAAAAAAAGGCAGCCAGTTGGGGCCATGTTTGCTGCCCCTGCTCTGAAGTGTGGGACCCAGAAGGTGGATCTGTGGGAGATACTGTTCATCACTATTTTCACATATTCTTTTGTGTTGGTGTCAGTTGATTCATCCAAATCTAGTTCAGAAGTTCTATTTTTAAAGCATGCTTAGTAAAAATAAGCTTAAATGACATTAGAGATTTATCAGTGTGCACAGGGCATAGATACAGTGTGTATAATCAGAAGGAGTCTGAATGCTATGCTAAAGATAATGTTAGCTCTCTGGAGGAAGGGAGTTAGGAGCAGGGAGCTGGCAGGTTGGAACTTTGGTATTCGGTTCATACACCTCTGTATTGTGCAAGTTATTCCATAGCAAATGTGACTATGAAAATGTAAAATTGGAAAACATTATGCAATGCACAATCGTGTGATAAAACTATCCTAAATTGTATTAAAGGTTGTTTTTTTTTAATCTTCAGGACAAAAGTCACATAATAAAAACTTTCCTTTTGCCATTTCTTAGACAAATTTATATTCAGCTCAACCATTCGGAGGAAATACAAAAATCAGTGAGTATGCCAGAATGTCTGAGACTATCACAGACATGTTGATGCAAAAGTGTCCGAAGGATTTGTCCTGTGTGCTCAGGAACATTCAGCAGTCTCCCCGGATCCCGGGAAACATTGCTGTCATCGTGCAGCTCTTACACAACATATCCACGGTGCTACTGACGGGTGTTGATGAGGTGAAGATGCAGGTGAGTGGCCTCGACTTGGTAGAATGATATTTTGGTGGAAAGGAATGCAGGTTAGCTAGAGTTTTCTGTGGGCCCTTTGGGGTCTGTCTGAGGACCACCTCTTTCCCATCTGTATCTGTAATGCCTGGCATAGCAAATGCTCCATAGACGCTCACCACAGAATAAACAAAGGAATGGAAAAAGGGAGTGCAACCAGTAGAGACACTGCTTATTGAGTACTGGGTCTGACAACAGAGTAAGCTTTTCCAAATGTGTACTTTGGCTACTGAAAACCTCTAAGAACCATTGTGGTTCCTGCAGAGAGAGACTTTCCCTACTTTTCCTTGCGAGTCAGAACAGGCTGATAACATGGAAAATAATCGAATGCAAAGAAAACAGCCATACGTGTCTGCTGCAAACGTGTGGAGTGGAACTGGATTCACTTCTTTTTCTTTTGGTCTTTGAGGCAGAGGATTAAAAGGAGGTTCAGCCTCTGGTGTCAATTTTTGATTGGCTATGTTCCTGACCAGGGTCCTGCACACGGTTGGGATTTAATAGATGTTAATTGCATGATGGGTACTCTTAGCAGGGTTGGTGGGTTGCTGGCTTCCCCAAGGTGTGAAGTGGAACCCATGATGTCAGTGAGCATGGGGAAGGCTGCCCACTTGCCTGCCTCATAGGGAGATACTGCATACACGACGCATTGCTCTATTCCCCCACCCAAACTTTGGTGGCATGCCAGTACCCTGGGGATCTCATTACGATGCTGATTCTGATTCACTAGGTCTGGGGTGGGCCCTGAGATTCCATATTTCTCACAAGTTCCCAGGGGATGCCTATGCTGTTGGCTGGAGGACCCCACTTTATAAAAGTGAACTTTGACTATCCTGGCAGATTTGCAGAGTGGCACGGTACTAACGCCGGTTCTTTGTTGGCAGAGTTACAGTGTCATGGCCAACCACATTCTTAACAGCAAAAGCATCTCAAACTGGACCTTCATCCCTGACAGAAACAGCAGCTGTGTTCTGCTACATTCCATCAATTCCTTTGCAAGAAAGCTCTTTATAAATAAATATCTCATTGACATATCAGATGTCTTCATTCACACTCTGGGCACCACCATATCCCGAGACAACACTGGGAAGAATTTCTCTTTTGCAATGAGGATTAATGACACGAGCAATGCGATCACTGGGCAGGTGCTGATCAGTAGAGACGAACTTCGCAAGGTGCCTGCTCCTTCTCAGGCCATCAGCATTGCATTTCCAACTCTCGGGGCCATCCTAGAAGCCAGTCTTTTGGAAAATGTCACCGTGAATGGGCTTGTCTTGTCTGTCATTTTGCCCAAGGAACTTAAAAGAATCTCACTGATTTTTGAAAAGATCAGCAAGTCGGAGGAGAGGAGGACACAGTGTGTTGGCTGGCACTCCCTGGAGAGCAGATGGGACCAGCAGGCCTGTCAAATAATTCAAGAAAACTCCCAGCAAGCTGTTTGCAAATGTAGGCCAAGCAAGTTGTTTACCTCCTTCTCCATTCTTATGTCACCCCACATCTTGGAGAGCCCGATCCTGATTTATATAACGTACACAGGCCTAGGCATTTCCATCTGCAGCTTGATCCTTTGCTTGTCCATTGAAGCCTTGGTCTGGAGCCAAGTAACGAAGACAGAGATCTCATACTTACGCCACGTGTGCATCGTCAACATCGCGGCCACCTTGCTGATGGCTGATGTGTGGTTCATTGTGGCTTCCTTTCTCAGCGGTCCAGTGACACACCATGATGGATGTGTGGCAGCAACATTCTTTGTTCATTTTTTTTACCTCTCTGTGTTTTTCTGGATGCTTGCCAAGGCACTCCTTATCCTCTATGGGATCCTGATTGTTTTCCATACAGTGCCCAAATCAGTACTGGTGGCAGCTCTCTTTTCAGTTGGCTACGGGGCCCCTCTGCTCATTGCTGTTGTCACGGTTGCTGCCACGGAGCCCAGAAAGGGCTACCTACGGCCTGAGGCCTGCTGGCTTAACTGGGACATGACCAAGGCCCTTCTGGCCTTTGTGATCCCAGCCCTGGCCATTGTGGTCGTAAACTTGATCACGGTCACACTGGTGATCGTCAAGACCCAGCGAGCCACCGTCAGCAGCTCCATGTTCCAGGAGGTGAGAGCCATTGTGAGAATCAGTAAGAATATCGCCATCCTCACACCGATGCTGGGACTGACCTGGGCATTCGGGATAGCCACAGTCATTGACGGCAGCAACCTGGCCATCCACATTATCTTCTCCGTGCTCAATGCATTCCAGGTAACTCTAGATGCCACTGACCCAGTCCTAAGGGAGAGAATTCAGGAAGAAGGTTTGTCATCAGGAGCTTCTGCAATCATATTTCTTCATAAAAAACAATAGATTTGGAAGAGCCTATTGAGTCAGGAAATAAGCTTTATCTCCCATGTCCTCACCCCCACCCCAGAAAGGCCTGGTTCAAATCTTGACTCTCTCATTTACTAATGTGTAATATTCTCTTGAGATATTGACTTAACTTTTCTGAGCCACATTTATCTCACTTATAAAATGGGTATAATACTGCCTACCTTATAGGGGTGTTAGGAAAATGAAATAAAACCCTGAATGGGAAAGCACCAAGTACCAAAATGACCTCAAGATCATAAATAGCACAACAGTAATGCTGAGCTGCTACAGTTTAGAAATTAAATATCACCACTTCCCCCAAAACTAGGTACCTAACTGGACGTCTTAAAATGTGCACATTTATTGTATTTCTTTCCATTTAGAATTTTTAGTTCCCATTGGAAACCGTCTTATTTTAATGAGGCAGGTCATACAGAGTGATATTGAAGATAGTTTCCCTTCTCTCACATCTATGAATTAAGCAATGTTCACAGTTCCATATGTTTCCTTGCAAAAATTTTTTATGCTCAACTGCAAATATATTTTCATAGAACATAGGGGTTAAAAAATACATTATTATGCACCTTACTTTTTCACTTAAAAATACGTGGTAGTGGGGATCCCTGGGTGGCGCAGCGGTTCGGTGCCTGCCTTTGGCCCAGGGCGCGATCCTGGAGACCCGGGATCGAATCCCACATCGGGCTCCCGGTGCATGGAGCCTGCTTCTCCCTCTGCCTATGTCTCTGCCTCTCTCTCTCTCTCTCTGTGACTATCATAAATAAATAATAATAAAAAAAAAAATAACGTGGTAGTAAAGCATATATTTTAGAATTGGGGAGAACACCTTGAGATTTATCTGCTCAAGTTGTACTGTATCTACTGAAAGAAATGCTCCCAGTGAATTTTTATTAATCAGATACTAAATCCTTGTCTAATAAGTCATCCAAATTTTCTGAATGATATTTTGTGTAATTTTTCCCAACGTGGGATCAATGAAAGGTGATCCTAGTGGAATATTTCCCTGTTACATATTTAGGACTATACAAATGCAGGTTGCATAATAAAGCCATTAAACACACACTATATATAGCACAGGTACACACACAAATAAATACAGACCCACCACATTTACTGAGCATTTTGTGTCAAGCATTATGCTAAATGTCGCAGATATGAATATACTTAGTTTAGCCTCCAGAAATTGAAAACCTTATCAGGAGAGAAATTCCTCTTCATCCCTTAGCCAGAGGAATGTGTTTTTTGGAGGAGACAGGCTCAAATTATGGTTCCTAGATATTTTAAAATTTTAATTCCTCAGTAAAATTCATGGAGTTTCTGATTTAAAATGTATTCCTAGTACCAAAACCAGGCCTGGATGTATTTGTCCCAAGCATCTTTATCCAAATGATGCTTTGTAACCTAATGGACCATGCCATCAACGACATTTTCTTCATAGACATAGTGGCAGATTTCAATAGTTATCTTGTAGGCCAAGAGGATCAAATAAAAGAGCAATCTGATTGAAGCTCTCCAAGCTTTGGAGGGCTTGCTGGACTGGCTGAATGGATAGGTAGATTTAGTATGTTTGGGGGAATGGATGAACTTCATAGCCAGCACCAGTCCCTGTGAAGTCCTCCACGACTCAGCTAAGCTTTTTTACAAATAGAAGTAGCAGTGGGTTTGGAATTGCTCCTGCTGAGGACCGCCTGGTTGCAACATCTTTCTGGTATCATTTATGTTAAACCCATGTGTTTTAATAGGTCTCTGCCTGGGTAAGGGTTCACATTCGATTATGAAATCGAAGCAGCTTAACAAAGTGATGCCTTGTTAATTAGAGGTCATTATCTCATTTCTCTTCTCAGCTCAGCCAGGACCTGAGTAACCCCGCCTACAGGAGAAACTGACTAATGAATATATGTCTCTGTCACATTCTGAAAGTTGAATCTCTGAGTTTCTTTTTCCTTGCCTGAAAGATGGGGCAAATCCTTTACCTTCCTTCTTTCAGGGTGGTTTTGTGACAACTCAAACAGACTATACTATAGAGGAACAGCTTCCTTCTGACTTTAATGGGGTCTATCTTTCATCTTTGTATGGATGGTAAGGGATCTGAGGGCTAAGTAATTCCCTTCATGTCATCATATTTGGAGCGTCAGTTTCTGAGCACATGTTATGTGCTTAGAAGCTCAGTCCATCTTGGGTCTTAGTCTTCTGAGGGCCCATGTACTCGATTTTTCTTTGTAAGTTTTGTAACATTCTTTGGTTGTGGATGGGGGAAGGAGGTTGAAAATATTAATAGAAGCTGAACATAGCCACTTGTGCTTTTTTTTCCTGTGGAAGTTTTTTTCATTTTAGCTTGTCCAAGGACTGCAAGGCTGCTGTCCATGTCCTAATACCTCCTCTGACTCTTGCTCAGACTATTATATTCTGGTGAGATTTACATTCTGGTGAGCTCCTGATAAATGCAAAACACTTTAATTTTGCCAAATTTATCTATCTATCTATCTATCTATTTATTTTTAAAGATTTTATTTATTTATTCATGAGAGACACAGAAAGAGAGAGGCAGAGACATAGGCAGAGGGAGAAGCAGGCTCCATACAGGGAGCCCGATGGGGGACTTGATCCCGGAACTCCAGGATCACGCCCTGGGCTGAAGGCAGATGCTCAACCACTGAGCCAGCCAGGTGTCCCATATTTTGCCAAATTTAAAAAGAAAGTCCCATAATTTTCTGGTATGAATCATAAACCTTGGTCTGTTTGATTTACTGAGCACATAGAAGATGCTCAATGAATATTCTATGTACCTGCTCAATGAATATTCATTGAATAGATGAATCCAGGAGTTGTGACCTTAAGGGAGTAAAAGATTGGGCAGCCCTGGTGGCTCAGCGGTTTAGCGCCGCCTTCGGCCCAGGCCGGGATCCTGGAGACCCAGGATTGAGTCCCACGTCCAGCTCCCTGCATGAAGCCTGCTTCTCCCTCTGCCTGAGTCTCTGCCTATCTCTCTATGTTCTCATGAATAAATAAATAAAAATCTTTTTTAAAAAAAGAGAATGAAAGATTTAATAAATTGTTTTTATTTTAGGGTTTTGTTTTGTTTTTACCAGAATAGGAACTAATGAGTACTGGTATTTAAAATGTCTCTTCTTCCCTCTTCTTTCTCAGGGCTTCTTCATCTTGGTGTTTGGAACAATCCTGGATCCAAAGGTATTGTAAATTCTTCCTCTTTTTCTTTTTTTTTTCCACTATCAGTATTTAGCCCTGAAATCCTCACTTGTAAAGACCACTTATTGAGCATCTTCAACCTCAGTCTGTGCAGACACTTGCACAGGGCATCACTCTTCTTTAGGATGCAAATAATATCTACCATCTTGCAAACTCCTACGGAGCTAAGCATTTTATGTAGATTAGCTTTAATCCTTAAGACAATCTTGGGTATTCTTATTTTCAGCTTTGTGGATGCAGAAACTGAGACTCAGAGTGATTAAACTTGCCCATGAGCTCTACAGAAACCCACTTGAACAAGGTGAAGCAGAAAGAGGATTTATTAAATCTTACAATATCATCTTTGGGAAGGTCTCTCTGGCTTGGAGGCTTGAGGCTACATACCAGGAACAATTCCCAATCCATAGCACAGAACTAGACACCAGTGCTTGTCACCACTTTCCTGGGCACAGATAGCACAGCTCACCAGGCCAAGGTCAGGCAGCAGATGCTGAGCTAGACCTGATGCTCCTGTTGTCTTGGAGGTCACCTCTGGCCTGCCTGTTGGGGCCTGCTGGCTCTTGCTTCTTTGCACTGTCATGTCTGATTGGTTGAGTCCAGGTCACATGGCTGCATGCTAGCTGCAAGAGAGATTGGGACAGTGAGTTCTACCCTAAAGAGCAGTAGACTCAGGGGGGGTGAATTTTCCAAATACAGAGGAGTGTGTATAGCTGGTAAGTGGTGAAAACAGATAAAAACTAAACAAATGAATAAAATATCCAATGTTTACTCAGGCTTCCAAGATTACCCTCTTTCCTTTGTATGACATTGCCTCCTAGAATGAGCAAAGCAAACAACTATCTCAAATGTAGACACAAACACCTTCACTGCAAGGTTGATTTTTGATTAATTAATTGACTAATTAATTAACTAATTGACTATCAATGCTATTCTATTATTAATTAATTAGTTAATTAATAGCTGAGTTTTGTGAAAGAGGCATTTCACTCTGGTCCTTTCATTTTGTTATGAGCATACCATGTTGACCTAATAAAAATGATTTGCAGGTGGCAGAGTATTAGTGTTTCAGTCCTATGTACTACCTGTGCATTATGGGGAGGGTCTCAACTCTCAGGGACCCAGACACCCCAAATGGAATGCAGAGATAATGATGACTTTCCTGCCTCTTCTACTAGAGCATGGTAAAGAACAAATGTGATTTTGCAAGTGAAAAAACACAGAAAGCACTTAAAGTAGTACACAATTGTGTACCATATGATTTTTTTTATTAATCATAATACCACAGCTAGTATTTATTGTCAAAGTATCATCATCAGCACTATTGCTTACTAACTTACTGGGTGTCATGAGATGTGCAAAGACCTCTAAGACATAGAACTTTCTACCAAGATCAAGACCTCTTACATTTAAAATTATAATGTAAAAGGTCAAGACTTAAAGATGTCACAGGACCATACATGATTCATTGACATAAAGTTGCAGATACCAGTAATCTTCACATTTTTAGGGTCAGTAAAAAGCAGTGAGCATATGTCCCCAGATGTGTTTATTATAAATTTACAAAGTATGTATTTTGCATGTTGTGAAACTTAAAATTTAAGAAGGATGAGATAAAAAAAAAAAAACAAATGTAAATAGAAGCTCTAGGCTGTCTTCTCATAAACCCATGGATTCTTGAGTGCAAGTGCCCAAACCCCAGGGAGTGCTCCTTACCCTCTGGAGCCTGTGTGACAAAAAATATGGCATTTTCTGAGAAGGGTGAAGTCACTCTGAGCTGGAGGAGTTTGGTACCCGTTAAGAACAAACTACAAGTCCTTGGAAGGTGAATAACATTTTATCAAGTAAAAGGGAAGAAGGAATAGAAATAAGAAGACAGTGCCTGCATTCAGCAGGAGAGATTTAGGGGAAAATGACAGGTTGGTCTGGAGTCTGGGGACACGAACTCAAGTCTGGGTTCTTCTCAGTAGACAGCTGACTTTGGGTGTTACTTCATCTCCTAATCTTAATGTCCTCAGTTGTAAAATGGAAATAATAGTACCTCTTTTACAGGATTCTTTTTTTTTAATTTTTAAAAAGATTTTATTTATTTATTCATGAGAGACACAGAGAGAGAGGCAGAGACACAGGCAGAGGGAGAAGCAGGCTCCATGCAGGGAGCATGATGTGGGACTCAATCCTGGGACCAGGATCACACCCTGAGCCAAAGGCAGACGCTCAACTGCTGAGCCACCCAGGCATCCCAACACGATTCTTTTTTGAATAAAATGAGATAATAGGCATGAAAAGTGATTTAACATGTTTTGTAAAAAAATGTAAACATAAAATATAATTTAAGAAACAAAATGTATTTGATAAATAAATTACTTAATATATAAATATGCCACATCAACATTATATCATGTTAATTTATATTATTATACAATATATCATATATTAATAACATTATTAATACACAAACAAGCTATATTAGTATTATTTGAATTTACATTATTATATATTGCATTATATATTATTATATAATACATTAATATTATATTATATTACATTATACTATTAATATACAATATATAATCAAATATATGATACATTATTTAATATGTATTAAATATATTCACATTTCATATTTATATTTACATTATACCTATTTAATATATATTTTAAAATAAAATATACTTATTATTCTTATTTTCTTTATTCTATGGGCTTTTGCTATGTTGCATAAAATTCTCTTATTTTTGAACTATGGGTTGGCTTTTAGAAAGGGCTTTTTTTTTTTTTTAAAGATTTTATTTATTTATGAGACAGAGTGAGAGAGTGAGCACCAGTGGGGGGAGAAAGAGAAGCAGACTCCCCACTCAGCAGGGAGCCCAATATGGGGCTTGATCTGAGGATCCTAGAATCATGACCTGAGCCCAAGGCTGATGCTTAAGGGACTGAACCACCCAGATGCCTCTAGAAAGAGGGGTTTAAATAACAGACAAGCTATGGGAAATGTTCAACTATTCATTGCGCTCCTGAAACCTACCCCCAAAGTGAAATCAAAGATTCCTCAGACTTGTGGCAAACTTGGCAAAAGGTGAGCCACGGGGGTCACCTTTAAGACCTTGGAAAATGAGTCTCCTGTGGCAGCCTCCTTTTTCTTGTGTCTGCCCCTCTCCCCACCTTTTCTCAAGGCCCTCCTCCAAGTTACTGATCCCGTCACATCCCACCACCAGAACCAGGCTGGTAACATATTCCCTCACCAGTGTTCACTGGGCCTGAGCACCTGCGTTGACTCCTCATCATCTTTTAATTCTTATTCCTTTTGTTCTCTATCCAGATAAGAGAAGCTTTAAAGAGTCGAGTAACTTCTGCAAAATGGATCTCCAGAATATCTGAGGTAAAGCCTCCATATTCATTATTGTGGGATGTGGTGTGTTGCCCAAATGATCACCTAAACACTCAGTGGCGTGGCTGTTCAGAAGTGCCAAGTTAGCCCCTCTCTGAACTGTTGAGATTCTTTCTGGAGTAGTGGGACCACATCTAAAGAGATGAAAGCAGATTTATATGCATGTGAAAGGGAGTGGCCCGGTGGGAGCCTGGCTGGGAGTTGCTGGAGGGGCAAACCTCAACCCAGATAGCAAGAAAGCATGAGAAATGAGAGAAGAGAAAAAAACCAGCTTCCTGTGACAGCCTGCTGGTTCTTTACAACTCCAGTCGGCCAAACCATGTCTGAAGTATAGAAATCCAGGGAAAAAAATTCAGACGCTACACAGAGAAATTCCTGGTAGCTTGGTTTTCCAGATGGGTTGGCCACCTTGGTTACTGGAGATGCAAAGGAGAGCTCAGCACCTGCTGAGCAGTGTGACTGAAAAGACTCAATGATCTAGTGGCACACACGCCCTTTCCTTGACCTTCCCTTCCACAGTGTAGAAACCATGTATTGTTGTGCCAAGGTTGACTCCTCAGCTGTTCTGAGAGAAACACTGGAAAATGTTTGAATGGCAGCAACCCGGCGGGGGGGTGGTGGTGGTGGTGGTGGTGGTCAGGGCTGGCCCAGGGGACATTCCCAATCACAAGAAAAGAGGCAATCTAGAGTTTCCCATGTTGACATTAGATGGGATCCATACCCACTGTGGTGCTGGCACCCCATGGCCCCAATTAGCAGCTCTGCCCCCCCCCCATATCCCTTGCCTTTCTCATTTCTCCCTTTTGATTTCTTTAACCCTCCTTTTATATTCCCTCCTTTCTCTTCTCTTAACTTTTCTATCTCTTTTGGTGTCATTCCTACCCTAACTTGGTCCTTGGTCTTCAAACCTGGGGGATGGTGGACCCCTCCATATCCTTTCCAGCTGGAATTTTCAAAAGCGAAGTTTTATTGGGAATAAACATCAGTAATTATTTAAAGCAGTGGGTCTCCACCTTAGCCAAACATTGGAATTAATTAGGAAGCTTCAAAAATTTTTTGCCTGAGTCCTACCCCTGGAGAGTCTAATTGGATTGCCTGAGGTGTGTCTGGGAATTTACACGCTCCCCAGGTGGTTCTAATGTGGTTGATGCTGAGACCCTCTCCTGCTCGCCTTCCTGAAGGACCTAGCATCGTGCATATTTGCCTCTAACCAGTCTTCCTGGTTGTTGTCAGTGGTGCTAATATAAAGGAAGGGTTGGATAAAAGGATAAAATAAATTGCTGTAGGTCACCATTCTCTATATGCTTTGAATAATTGTGATAATTGAAAAAGGACCAATAATGATTAAGCGCAATTATGTCTTTGTTGTCAACAGAACCTTTCTACTGATTTCTCTTGTCAGCCCACTAAAGGGCCAAGCTAACAACCCTGGCTATACCCCTACCTTGGGAGGTGAGTGGGAAGGAAGGGGGTTTTCAAATGCATGCTGTATATATGATACTTCTTTTTAAAACATCACATTGTGAGTCATGGTAATTAAGAATGATTTCTTTCGGGACGCCTAGGTGGCTCAGTGGTTGAGTGTCTGCCTTTGGCTCAGGGAGTGATCCTGGGGTTCTGAGATTGAGTCCTGCATCAGGCTTCCTATAGGGAGCCTGCTTCTCACTCTGCCTGTGTCTCTGCCTCTCTCTGTGTCTCTCATGAATAAATAAATAAAATCTTAAAAAAAAGGAATGATTTCTTTCTTAATAGAAAGGCTTCTAATATGATCCATTCTCTTCTTGGTATGGTTGATGTTCACACTTCTAATTGTTGCACAACTGAAATTTTTGTTGTTGCTGTAGAACAATGAGGTGTATCTGAGAAGGATTATAAAAGTTAGCCTGAGTGTATGTATGTATGTATGTATTTATTTTTAAGATTTTATTTATTCATTCATGAGAGACACAGAGAGAGAGGCAGAGACACAGGCAGAGGGAGAAGCAGGCTCCCCATGGGGACCCTGATGTGGAACTTGATCCCAGGACCCCGGGATCATGACCTGAGCCAAAGGTGGATGCTCAACGACTGAGCCACCCAGGTGCCCCTAGCCTGAGTGTATTTAACAGGGGAGTGAGCAGAGGTGCCAGCTCTAGATGGCTGTGCATCCTTTCCCTCTCAACCTCCCCATTCCAAAGACCTGATACCAACAATATCTCCACCTATCCCCACTCGGGCCCCTCTCTTTCCCTAGCGTGAGAAGATCAAGGAATTATCATAAACACTATCTGTGAGAGGCTTCAGGGATAATGAAGAAGTTAGTTCACTTTTGAGGTAACGTCTAAGAGGCAGAGACATAGGAACAGAGGGAAAGGGGCCACAGGGGGAGACAGAAGTACAGAGACACTGAGGGGCATGGTGACTCTGGATTGATAGCCACCTAGATATGTGGACATGTGCAGAAAAGTCTTCCAATCCTTTGTGTCCATGTCTCTATAGAGCTATAGAGAGAAAATCAGACAGGGAGATGGAGACACTCACAACAGGATACCCACATTCACAGTGAGTTGGAGAGATGCAGAGACAGGCCAAGGGTTACAGACAGAGATCCAGAAAACACACAAAGAAACAGAGATGTATATAGAGACTGAGGCTCACTCAGAGACACATAGAGAGTGACAGAGATAGAGTGGAGAGGGAAGCAGAGAGAGATACTCAGATATGTAGACAGAGCTTCCTTCCCCACCCCAATCTGGGCTCCGGTAAGCCGCTGTGGCTGAGACCTTCTGTGGCAGCCCAGGGCCTTGTACAACAAAAGGGGTCTTTTCCAAATGGAAAGGAAGCGGTCCAACCTACAGAAAGACAAGGTTTGTAACTCGATACTTGTAGGCAATAGAAAACCAGCCCAGGGGATCCCTGGGTAGCCCAGCGGTTTAGCGCCTGCCTTTAGCCCAAGGTGTGATCCTGGAGTCCCGGGATCGAGTCCCACATCGGGCTCCTTGTGTGGAGCCTGCTTCTCCCTCTGCCTCTCTCTCTCTGTGTCTCTCATGAATAAATAAATAAAATCTTAAAAAAAAAAATAAAACTAGCCTGTTCCCTGGATTGCAGAGTGACTTAAAAGATTCTCCATTTGCCAAGGGGACTCTACCCAAAGGGGCTCATTGTTCCAGAAAGAGTGAGCCCATAATGCAGCTGTTGTGAAGCTTTTGGGTCTTGCTGCTTGTTCTTTAAAGTTGTGGTTTTCTGTTCTTGACAAGGTCATACATTCGAGGAATAGCAGAGCCCCAGAAAAAATGTGTTTATTCCTGTCTTCTTGCCCCCAGGGAGTATGAAGGAAGCCTCCCATGCTGTGCTACTGATGGAGGAGTACATGAAGTACAGGAAGAATGGAAGGCCCGTCTGTCTAAGCTATTCTGTGCTGCTAAACATTGTCCCCCAAGAACTGTCAACACATAGATAGATATGCCATGCTGGGCACCACTGAGGGAACAGAAAGACAAAATGGGCTGCAGCAGGACCCTGGTCTTGTTGGAGCCTCCCGTTCCATGCTGTTGGGTCATGTTTATCCTCAGGAAGAGAGAATGGTTCATCTTGGCAGAGGTAGCCTGGGATGTCACCTGGCTGGATTTTGTGGGTTGCTAAGGGAGGGGCCCTCATGAATACTCACCAACGGTTGGACTGACTCTAAGTAGGTCATTGCTGGCTCCTTGTACAAAAGGAATCCAACTGCCAGCATAGTCCACCTGTACAAATTTAAATGGATTACATGGTTAGCTGGCTGGGGCTTAGATGTAACTTGGCTGTGAGCCAAGACAAAAACATAGAGCTTTTGAACCAGAAAGATGCTCACTGTAGGTTAAGGAGCCTGGAGCCTAGAGTGATGGGCCACAGCTAAGCAAGGCTTAAGCCAGAGCTAGAAACCGAAGTCTGCAGGCTTTCAGCTCTGGACTTGCTCCTCAAGACACAGAACCTCTGAGGCATTCTGTCTACTCCGATGATATAAGATTAACCCTCACTGACAATATGTTTTTTCTGAAACCAGTGATGAGGAAGGGAGACTATCATATTTCAAGTACAGAGCTGCTCATTTTCTTAACCTTGTATGTAAACAAATTTGATGCTCAAATAAAGAGCCACCTGATAGCAGTACAATAGGTAGAAGCCCCTTTGGAAGGGAAAAAGCTCCTTTATAAAGCAAGTACCCAGCCTGATGCATCAGAAACAAATGGGTGGATAAAGGAAAAGGGGGCTGTGAATCCCTCTAATTATCCTACCAAGAAGCCAGTATTAATGATGTTGCATTACAAATGGAAAAGTGAGACACACTTGGTGAATGAGTAGGGTCTCTCTCTTTTTTACTGTAAAAAACTTTCTCTAAGTAAGGAAGTTTGCAAAAGCAAAAAATATAATAAAAAAGTCAATCAGAAGGTAGAAAAATACACCAACCTGCAGAGTAAGTCACCTTTCAAGTGACATTGCTAATCTTGAGACAACAGTCATATTTTTCTCAAATGAAGTCAGAAAGGGATTTTAATTTGACATTTCCCTAGTTATTTCTGTAGTCTTTTCAAGGGAAGGGAGTGGGGCAGGCACAGTCCCAGTTTTCATAATGTAGAGATCCCAGTACAAAGAAACGCAACTTACCAAGAGTCAATATACTGAAGAGGATGGAATCTCATGAAGCTAAATAGTTACAGGATTAGAAATCAGGAAAACCTGTAGAAAAGACTGGGTCCAATGGCCTCATTTTATAGATGGGAACTCTGGGTACCAACAAGAGAGAGACTGGGCTTTCATCTGTATTGTGCACTAAACATTAAACAGTCCAATGTAGCATGAAAGCACACTCTACTCAGATGTAGAGTACTTCTTAGGATGGGATGGCAGTAAAGACGTTCTGCCTTGGGATTATTATTAACCAAGAAAGGGCTCATGGATGCTAATAGAGAAACTCCAGAAGTTTTTGGAAATCCCTTGAAGAAGCTGTGCCTTCTTTCCTATAGCACGCAACCCACACTGTCCCATCCTGAAAGATATCAGTGAACTGCATGGTTAGCTTGACTGTGGAAGACCCCGAGTAGAGACCTATTCAATGTCCTACTCACACCTCACCAAGGAGATGACTTGGTCAGGTGGCTCAAGGAGAAATTGGTGCTACCGGTGTCTAAGGCCAGATTCATGGTTAGACACTTAAGGCATGATGATCCTTGGGAAAGTTATTTAAATTCCTTAGATTTGGATTTCCTCAGCCATAAATTAGAAAAATAGAGTCTATCTCATAGGGTCATTGTAAAGATTAAATGAGTAGTGGTGTAGGTAAAATACTTTGGATAATATTTGGCCATTAAAATGTTAGCCATTTTTGTCAAAGTACCTGTCAATTCACGTACGCACACAGACACAAGAGAACAAACAGCCATGGCCTTTTGCATAAGTTTGGAGGTTGACACTCTCACGGAAGTTATTTCATTGACTTCTAAAGAAAAGAATTAAGCATTTGATTCAGTCTGTTCAACATCAGGGGTAATAAGCTGCATTTTTACCATTGGAACAATTCTTTCGTTCAGTGTTACCATGGCTGAGATATAGAGTCCCCTGCCTAGGAGAGACTATGGGGTTCTAGTCGGGACACACTCTGAGCTCTGCTTCACTTGTTGCCTTCTCTGTGACGTCTTCCCCATGAGTCCATCCTGGAAGTACTGACTATCCCCACCTGATTCCTATAATATTTATAATCTGTGCCACTCACTTTATATTTAGTATTTATTGTGTTTTGTTGTTTGTTTACTTTTCGTCTTTTGGTATATATATATTTTCTTTCTTGGATAAGACTGTAAGCCTTTGGGGATAGGGTAACTCACTTTATTTACTCACTATGTTACTTCCTTTTGTATGCCCAGAGTGCAGAGCAAGGTATCTTGCACATAGAACATGTCCAATAAAGGCTTTTGATTACACAACCAAAGGTTTGATGATACTGGCTTTTCTCTTTCCAAACAACCTGGTACTTAACTAGTAACCTCAGTAGAAATGATCTGTTTCCACAAACATGACCTCCTTAATCTTCCTTACTGTAAAAGATGTTACAAAAATGTCTTTCCCTTATTTCTCCTTCTTGTCAACATTTCCCCTGATAATATTTAAATAGCAATTTGCATTATTTTGTGGTTGTGAGGGTACGTAAATAGAAGACACTGGAATTGGGATGTGTGGGGTTTGCTGGTGAGAGAGGAAACCCACCCTGGCCACCCTGTCAGAAGTCAGATCACTTGAAGTTTCCTGCAAGTGGAGACTGTGCCTTCTGTGTCCAAGGCTCAATAAAAACTCCTGGCCCAGTTTTTAAAAAATAAAACAAAAATGTCTTTGGTGTAAGGTAGGAATTAGATCATGATTTACTGAACCACTTGCTAGCCAGCTTTGCCTCAAGCTCAACGTCGACACAGGCAAAAACTGATAACCCTTGAAACCCATCATCCACAATGGCACCACTTTGCATTATATTCCCAGTGTTCTAATCACAACACTGCAGTAGATGCAACATGGTCTCATGTGATTGTCTGAGATAAAGGTGAGGAATTGAAATGCAAACAAGTGACTCATTTTAATGGATTTACTCCAGACAGGAGAAACCTGTAATTTCTCTTAGGCGTGCTTGATGGACCCATCGTGGAGTGAATCACGGACTTACACAAGCCTTGAAACCCCGGGCGGTTTTAGAGTTCTCAGAGAGGCTCCTCACAACAGGTGGCTGGTGTGCACCTGGGCCTCTTGGATTTCCCTTTCTAAAATGGGAGTAGAGGGATCTCGGGCACTGAAAGGGGACCATGGGCAGTGTGAGGGCAGGCACACGTGATGGTGGGGTGCAGTGGCGGGAAGCTCGGTGCCAACTCTCCTGCTGGGCTGCCAGATTTCCTGAATGCGGTGAGTACTTATGGAACAACAAAACCTGTCTCCTACTGAAGACCGGATTGGTCTTGTGTGTATTCCAGAATGGGAAAAACGTGTAATTTATGGTGGTATTTTCTCAAATTCTTGATTCTGCTGGAAGCTTTCTTGATGTTATTCTGAAATTGGCTGGCTCTAGGTTAAAGTATTTCCTAGATCTCTCTTACATTTATTTTTCTTTAAAAATCATTTGTCAGGATCTAATTGCTCATTCCTGGGAGTGAAAATGCAAAGCACCTTGTCCGGCAATTAGACTCTGTTTTCTGATTGTCCCTTTGATTGATAAAGTGGATAAGCAAATCAGCTTTCAATTCCCTTCTTTTAGGCTGAATGCAAAGTCATATATCCATATTTTTATAATGTATTATTTAATAGTTCCTTCTTATAGTGGAGCTGGCAAAGATGTCTTTATATCATCTTAAAAGGAAACATTTCCTCCAGTTACTGCCAAACCTTTTTGCAAAGGCATCTACCCTTGTTTTGAGTGGTCTACTGTACACCATTTAATGACCTATATTCCTTGTACTCTGAGGACAATTGTAGCCTTTCAAATGTGCGTCATAAGGTACTATTTTTTATTTGTGTCAGGGCTCCAGTGAGCTTTCTTCATGGAGCCAAGCAATTGCCTGGTTTATCAATTACTTTAAAATCCTCTAAGTTTCAAGATAGTTGGTGAGAGGAAGGCTAGATACCTTCCAGCTCTGAAATCATGTGATTCTTCAAACATAACAGTATTTGAACCACACTGCAATTCTCAGAAATGATACTGAGCTACAAAGAGATTGGCTGGAAGCCATCTAAAATAGCCCAGGATAAGATGCTTCTGATTCTAATAGATCTTTTATATCTTTCTTTCCCCCAAGGCTCTTTATGAAACAGCTCCTCCATGGCAAGGGAAAACTGGTAAGAGTGACTGAATCCATTCTGTTACTGAGGCCAAGAACACGCAAACAACGTGTTCAGCCATCTGACTCTATAATCAGTGCTCTAATTATACCAGCAGAGTAGATGGAGTGTACGGTTATGAAATTCAGATGAGGGGAAAAAAACAGACACACACCCCAACATGTGGGTCAGCAGACTCACCCTCAGTTAACCTCTCTGAACTGGTCCTTCCCATCAAAGGGATTGGTCAACAAGTGTGAGGTGACTTGCTGCCTAGAAGGTTACCCAACAAATAGAGTAGGCCCTTCTTCTTGTGTTGTGGTGAAGTCCATGGAGGGGAACACTTTGGGGAAATGTCCACTTTGTTTGCAAACGTCCCGTCCAGCTTACCTTGGGGTGTTCAGTGTGGAGGGGTCTGAGAGATCATGGATTTCCATGTATTACTTCCTGACTGACAGTGGTCACTGTTCCCAGGCTGTGCCTTTTTAAAGTTTGCTTTGAGAGTCCTTGATGCTAGCCCTCGCACAGCATGTCCAGGCAGGTGGGGAGCGCCTCAGTTCCATGAGTCATATCCTACAACCCCATTCTAGTGCAGATCAAAAACAAGCTCTAGGACACAGGCAGACTGATTGTACTTCTTAATTTCAATTCATTCAGAAACTCAGCTCTTAGTACAAGGAGGGTGGGACAAATAGGAGATGGTGTTTGAGAACAGGTGGGGTCTTCTAAGGCTGTCCAAGAGAGTGTTTTGTGTGTTCTGACCATGGAGACAGGGCAGAAAGGATACTTGCACTGCCATGCCTGGGGCAGACATCATTAATCTGGCATGGCGTTGTGTCTTGCTGCACCTAAGTGGGACCTCACAATCCTTTTGCACATGGGATCCAGGTAGTATAACAAAGAGGAAGGCTGGGGGCATGTCTACTTAAGTCACCAGGTTCCAAAATGATCTAGAGCTGTACATATGCTCCCCTTCCCCTCTAAGAGAAGTTGCCTTGTGATTTTAAAAACTTCAGAAATTTTCTCTGTGGGGGCCACTCATTTATTCATTCTCTGTGGGAGCCATTCACATATTCATTCATTTATCTAACACACGCTGACTGGGTAGCTACTATGCATCTTACACTCTGCTGGATACTGGGGACAGAGAAATTTCCCTTCTTGTTCACCTCCTAATAACAACCTGATTTTTTGTTTGTTTGTTTGTTTGTTTGTTTTGGTCTGTTCTGCTGGGTGCGGGCTAATTTTTCTCAATCTTGGGCCTGGGAGCACTAAGTCTTGTGTTCTGTTGACCCCTTGTCATCAGGGCTTAGAGCACAGGCAGTGGTCCAGGAGGCAGCCATTGCTGAGAATTCCCCGGGGAGGGACATCCTGAGCCACATTACCTCTGGGACCCTTCAGTCTAGCTACATTGTCCTCTCACACTCAGGGGTCCAGCAAAGGTGATTTTCTCTCTCTCTTTCTCTCTCTAAAGTAATCACTCTGTTAGAGTAGAGAGTCTGGCTTCCATTCAGTAGCCTAAATTGCTATTTATTATCAAGTGAAAGACAAAAGTGGGTGGTAGTGGGCAATTTACACTTATGAGGAGGCACAGAGAGAGAAAAGAAGGTTGTGGAAGCAGGGAGGAGGGATTTGGGATGCTACTTTTTTAGTACCTGAGAAGCTGCCAATTCCAGTTGCTTGTTGTTTTTATCCCTGAAATAGGCCATCTTTTGGGCACTTTGGGAACAAGATACAGGACTTATTTCTTTGTAAATGTTAGATATCTATTTACTTAATTACCACAGAAGCCTCAGGCACTGAGTTTTGCATGTGGTTTTCTCTTCCTCTTTTAAATTCTGCATTTCTGAGCCTGCCTTCCTTTTCCTGTGATTATCCTGAACATCTGATTGTCATCCCACACATGCCTGCCTTTCCTCACCTCTCCACCCAGAGCATCAGGTGTCAGGATAATTCGGACTCTTTTCACTGTTAAAGATGACCTATCCATAGCCTCCTTTCAGGATACACTAAGGCCAGCTCTGTTATTCTCTGATGCGATACTTTGGGTCACAGTGAGTGACCTCCTATGAAGGTATTAGCATAGGGCCTAGCATGTGGTAGGTGACCAACAAATGCTTGTGGAACCTGAGTCTGATAAATTAATGTGTTCCAAGATGACATATGGTCCTTGAACAGTAGCCTTAAATCCCCCCAGAGCACTTTGGATGATAAAGTAAATTTTGTATAACCAGAGTGAGACAGTGTTTTTACCACAAGGATTCCCAGAAACTTGCTATGCATACAGATATATGTGAGGTGCTGGGGGCGGTGGTGCTGGTATACAACTCTTCTGCAATATATATACATACATATATATATATATATACACACACACACACACATATATATATATATATTTACACATATATATATATATTTAGAGAAGGAGAGAGATGGGAGGAACAAAGGGAAAGGGAGATAATCTTAAGCAGTCTCCATGCCCAGTGCAGAGCCCAACTTGGGGCTCGATCTCATAACCCCATGAGATCATGACCTGAGCTGAAATCAAGAGTCAGACGCTTAACTGACTGAGCTACCCAAGCATCCAAACATACTTTATATTTGCAGAAAATTTTCAGTTCAGCATTATGCAAAGCTGAAAGTTCACTTTAATTATTAAATCTTTATCAATGGTCAATCTAAGTATGTTTCTTTCATTCTGTTCTGTAAAATATCAGCCTCTGATCATGAATTATGCTGGATGTACTTCTTTTTATATTTTAATTCCCCATTTCAGAGCTCTTAAGCTCTGGCTTATTGTGTGCTCTGAAGAACACTCTGGATTTTGGCTTCAGCTATCTATATTATGATGGGACAGATTCCGTTCTACTCTTTCTGCTGAGAAGAGAAACACCCATTTGGGCTACCTTGAAACATTTCTCAATCTGACCCATCTCTGCCAATCAAAGTAGGCAAAAATAAGAATGCTGTGCCTCCTCTTGGGTAACATTATTAAACATCACCTCCTTCCCACTTGTAATAATTAAAGGAACTTTACCATATAATTATTATAGAAAATGGTAGATGGGTTACATACACCAGACTATAAGAACATGAATGATGAAATAGCAAATTAATTAACCCAAACTTTCCAAACAACTAATTGTGCTCAGTTCAAAGTCTATGTTTCTTGTGATCCTGCTTATGATTTCATACTACATATAAATTATCTGCTAGTAAATTTTTTCTTAGAAAAAAATAATGTGTCATTATTTCATAATGTTCCACAAAGAGCATAATGATCTACAGAAAATGCCATAACTATTGAAACCTTTACTCCCTGAACACTTTCAGGACCTGTGGACTTATAGAGGACTTAGCACTGCTCAGGAAAATGGCTTGGACTTCCTAAATCACATCATCACAACACATCACATCACATCACATCACATCACAACACATTATGTCACTGTGCCAAATGCCTGACTTTCGTTCAACAAGATTAGCTTTAAATAAAGTTCTTATATTGAAGACTGTGGACAGTAAAAGATCTCCTTCTGAAGCCTTAGATAGCAGGCATTATTACTTATAAGTGGCTTCCTGTTGGCTCATCTTCACCCATTTCACTGTGCATTTCAAACCATTGCTCTCTAAGTGGAAGAGAATTGCATTTACCCTCAGCATCAGTCCTATTATTTGGCTCTGAATGCAGGTATCTTTTTTCCCTGATGCATATAGCGTGGGAAGAAGATTTCAATAGAATTGTGAAAAATAGTAAAGAGAAGGGACCAAAGGGACCACTTCAGTGGCAGAAGTGAATGATTTTTGACTTGATAATGAAAATGAATCTTCCAGTCTGTATTTCTATTTCTCAAATTGCAGGTTACAATCCATTAGAGGGTTGTAGATTCAATTTAGTAGGTGGCAACCAATTGCTAAAAGGATGTCAGATAGAGTGGAATGCAAGATAAAAATCGTGGATGTAGCAGACAGCCTTGCTTATAGATGAGAAGGATAAGTAATACATAAAGGTTTTTGAAATATAAAAATTACATAATTTTCCAATTTTATGTATGGATTCCTATATACACACATATATATGTCTGTACACAATGAGTCATGATGTAAGATCTTTTTTATTATTGTGTCAGGATAGAACACTTTGAAAGTCACTTTGAAAGTATATGTGAAACACATGGATACTTCTAAGACAACTTACACTGGTTTTTCTGGTTTTTCCTTTTGCAATGATGGTTAAAAATCTATCTTAAATAATATATTTTTTAAATTTTTATTTATTTATGATAGTCACAGAGAGAGAGAGAGAGAGGGGCAGAGACACAGGCAGAGGGAGAAGCAGGCTCCATGCACCGGGAGCCCGATGTGGGATTCGATCCTGGGTCTCCAGGATCACACCCTGGGCTAAAGGCAGGCGCCAAACCGTTGCACCACCCAGGGACCCCTATCTTAAATAATATTAATATTGCAACTTGCTTAGTGTGCCCATCCACCAATTTGCCACACATGTGAGACCTACTTTCCACCCACTCTTGTAAGATCTTAAATTCCACATACATATCCCAACAACTATGCAAATCCATTACCACACTTTGCCCGTCATTCTTCCATGTTCCCTTTCCCTTGCTCAGACTTGCTCTGCAAGATGATAGTGTAAGTAAAAAACACTTCCTCCCCTGTTCATTGGTTAGGAACTTGAAGAATTTTAAGCTCAAAGACAATCTGGAAGCCTTCCTGTAGGTGATGTGCCGCGTCATCTTATGCGAAGGCTCACTGGAGTTGTGACAGTCCATATTAGTCTTGAGTCCACTCAGGAAGGGCTTGATCCCTGATCAGTGAGTTTTGTTTGCTCCCTGGCCACAGATTGCCTGGTGAGCCTAGATGGATAAGAGTCAGTTCACCTCCATCAAGGAATTTACGTTTGCTGAGGCTCAGTTTCTGCTTGGCCTTGTTGACTAGACACAGTACATAGATGATCTCTCTTCTCACTATTGGTTTGATTTGTCAGCATTCCCTACTGGAAATGACAGCACCCTTTATTTCTCTACCCCCAGCATCTGGCACAGTTCCTGGCAAATAGGAGGCACCCAATCAACGGTGGTTGGTACAAATGTAATCATGTCACATTTTTTGAAATGGATGAGAAAGAAAACAGGCTAAGCAAAGGTTAAACAGTTCATCAATAGTGTAAATATGATTAATAACTTAGCTTATGCTGCCTCTGAAATCCATGACATTTTCACTTTGCTGCATCTGTACTACCAGGGAAATCATTCTAAGGAGCTTTGTTTCCAATAAATGGTCTTAGTTTGTACTATCCTATAAGAAAAGAATGGTGGTGATGAGAATGATGATGTTGATTAATTCCAACTGTTGTAAAGATGCTTTCTTGGAGATTTGTCTTTGAAAGGTAGAACTATCAAGAAAAAGGCTTTATCAAAAGAAAAAAAATGTAACTATGTGTTGTGACAGATGTTAACTAGACTTACAGTTTCACAAAAACATAAATATTGAATCATTATGTTGTACACTTGCAACTAATATAATGTTACAAGTCAATTATATATTAAAAAAATAAAAAGGCAAGAAACAGAGATATGGCCGAAGAATAGAAAGTGATCTTCTCAGGCTTCTAATTTCTCTGTATAATAGTTGATCCATCCATAAGAGAGAGTCTCAGTGCTTGCTCCAGTAACAGACAATAGTGTATATTCAAGTTGCTTGACTCCATATGCCTAGAAAGACATATACTGTAGAACAGGAGTTCTCAACTGGGGGCAATTTTATCTCCCAGGGCACATTTGGCAATGTCTGGAGACATTTTTGGCTGTCACAACTGGGGAGGAGGCTGTTCCTGGCACCTCATGTATAGAGGCCAGAGTTGTTACTATACATCCTACAACTCACAGGACAACACCCAACAACAAAGAATCCAGCCCCAAATGCCAATAATACCATTACTGAGAAATCCCACTCTAGAGCTTGGCTTTCCAGCTGTACCATCTGGGTTGAACTTCCGGCTCCCCACTTTTTATTTGAGTGACCTTAGCTCACAGTTGCTCCACACTTCATACCTTAGCTTCTCCACTGATAAAATGAAGATGTAATACTGTCTTATGTCATCTGATTAAATGAGTTAATGCAAAGAAAATGCTCAGAACAGTGATTGACAAATAAAAGTGCTTGATAAATGTTATTATTACAGAAAATTGTGGATTAAACAATCAGAAATGATGCTTTGGTGAACATACATCTTTCTTGGTGGTTCCATCATTCCTGTCTATTTTTTGCAGACAAGTTAACAGTTGAGAGAAAGGCTTTTCTTTCTTTCTTTTTTTCTTTTTTACATGTTAGCTGGCCTGAAAGTAGATGTTGGTGTCCTTTCTTGGAGCAGGATATTTTGGTGTGGATATCTCAGAGTACTCAGTAGGGTCACCAAGTGGTTGGTTAGTTGGCTAAGGGTTTTTTTAAAATTATTATTCATGAGAGAGAGAGAGAGAGAGAGAGAGAGAGAGAGAGAGAGAGACACAGGCAGAGGGAGAAGCAGGCTCTCCACAGGAACCCAATGCAGTACTTGATCCCAGGCCCCAGGATCAGGCCCTGAGTCAAAGGCAGACTCTCAACCACTGAACCACCCAGGTGTCCCGAGTTGGCTAAGTTTTGTATTGTTTGGCCTTATCACCTCCACCTGGATTTAGTTTCATTCTGTATTGCAGGTGAAGATCCTAATGTATGAAAATGAAGTCCCAAGCAACCATGATTTGCTGTTTAATGTTATTTCTGGCCACAGAATGTTCTCACTATAGATCCAAGATGCACATAAAGGTAAGTTTGATCCGTTTTTAGGTGGTCCCATGAGAAATCTGTCTGTTCTCCTAGATGGCTAAATTTATTATAAATAACATAATCTTAAATAAATTTTCAAATGACTACAATTTTACTCCTGCTGATAGTTTTTTTTTTTTAAGGGAACAAAGACAAATTGAGAGGTGGCTGGGCCTTGTAACAGTACATTTGCAGGGTGCAACAAATGTAATAATATAGTTGAAAAATCACTTTGCAAGCCACAAAATATGTAGATAGGCAGCTGTTGGGAGGAGGAAGTACTAGCCTGGCAGCTAGCAATTCAACCCCAGACCTTAACTTTGCTTCTCATTAGTTGCACAAGTTGTTTTGCTTCTTTGAATCTTAATTTCCTTATCTATAACATAGGGTGTTTTGTTCATTTATTTTTATTTATTTTATTTTTGTATATTTTTTATTGGAGTTCATTTGCCAACATATAGCATAACACCCAGTGCTCATCCTGTCAAGTGCCCCCTCAGTGCCTGTCACCAGTCACTCCATCTCCCCTTCCACCATCCTTTGTTCATTTCTCAGTGTTAGGAGTCTCTCATGTTCTCTTTCCCTCTCTGATATTTCCCATTCATTTTCTCTCCTTTCCTCTATAATCCCTTTCACTATTTTTTATATTCCCCATATGAGTGACCATCCTTCTCCAATTGACTTATTTCACTCAGCATAATACCCTCTAGTTCCATCCATGTTGAAGCAAATGGTGGGTATTTGTCATTTCTAATGGCTGAGTAATATTCCATTGTATACATAGACCACATCTTCTTTATCCATTCACCTTTCGATGGACACCGAGGCTCCTTCCACAGTTTGGCTATTGTGGACATTGCTGCTATAAACATCGGGGTGCAGGTGTCCTGGCATTTCACTGCATCTGTATCTCTGGTGTAAATCCCCAGCAGTGCAATTGCTGGGTCGCAGTGCAGTTCTATTTTTAACTCTTTGAGGAACCTCCACACAGTTTTCCAGAGTGGCTGCACCAGTTCACATTCCCACCAACAGTGCAAGAGGGTTCCCCTTTCTCCACATCCTCTCCAACATTTGTTGTTTTCTGTCTTGTTAATTTTCACTATTCTTACAGGTGTGAGGTGGTATCTCATTATGGTTTTGATTTGTATTTCCCTGATGGTCAGTGATGTGGAGCATTTTCTCATGAGCTTATTGGCCACGTGTAGGTCTTCTTTGGTGAAATTTATGTTTATGTCTTTTGCCCATTTCATGATTGGACTGTTTGTTTCTTTGCTGTTGAGTTTAGTAAGTTCTTTATAGATCTTGGATACTAGCCCTTTATCTGATATGTCATTTGCAAATATCTTCTCCCATCCTGTACGTTGTCTTTTAGTTTTGTTGATTGTTTCTTTTGTGTGCAGAAGCTTTTTATCTTGATGAAGTCCCAATAGTTCATTTTTGCTTTTGTTTCACTTGCCTTCATAGATATATCTTGAAGAAGTTGCTGTGGTCAAGTTCAAAAAGGGTGTTGCCTGTGTTCTCCACTAGGATTTTGATTGATTCTTGTCTCACATTTAGATTTTTCAACCATTTTGAGTTTATCTTTGTGTATGGTGTGAGAGAATGGCCTAGTTTAATTCTTCTACATGTGGCTGTCCAATTTCCCCAACACAATTTATTGAATAGACTGTCCTTTTTCCAGGGGATGTTCTTTCCTGCTTTGTTGAATATTAGTTGACCATAGAATTGAGTGTCCACTTCTGGGTTCTCTACTCTGTTCTATTGATCTATGTGTCTGTTTTTGTGCCAGTACCACACTGTCTTGATGATCACAGCTTTGTAGTACAACTCAAAATCTGGCATTGTGATGCTCCCAGCTATGGTTTTCTTTTTCAATATTCCTCTGGCTATTTGGGGTCTTTTCTGACTCCACACAAATCTTAAGATTATTTGTTCCAACTCTGTGAAGAAAGTCCATGGTATTTTGATAGGGATTGCACTGAATGTGAATTGTCCTGGGTAGCATAGACATTTTCATAATATGAATTCTTCCAATCCATGAGCATGGAATATTTTTCCATCTCTTTGTATCTTCCTCAATTTCTTTAAAAAGTGTTGTGTAGTTCTTAGGGTATAGATCCATTATCTCTTTGGTTAGGTTTATTCCTAGGTATCTTATGCTTTTGGGTGCAATTGTAAATGGGACTGACTTCTTAATTTCTCTTTCTTCAGTCTCATTGTTAGCGTATAGAAATGCCACTGATTTCTGGGCATTGATTTTGTATCCTGCCACATTGCTGAATTGCTGTATGAGTTCTAGCAATCTTGGGGTGGAGTCTTTTGGGTTTTCTATGTACAGTATCATGTCATCTGCAAAGAGGGAGAGTTTGACTTCCTCTTTGCCAATTTGAATGCCTTTTATTTCTTTTTGTTGTCTGACTGCTGTGGGTAGGAGTTCTAGTACTACGTTGAATAGTAGTGGTGAGAGTGGACATCCCTGTCGTGTTCCTGATCTTAGGGGAAAGGCTCTCAGGTTTTCCCCATTGAGAATGATATTTGCTGTGGGCTTTTCATAGATGGCTTTTAAGATATGAGGAATGTTCCCTCTATACCTACACTCTGAAGAGTTTTGATCAGGAATGGATGCCGTAGGGCCCTGGTGGTGCAGCGATTTAGCACTGCCCGTAGCCCAGGTGTGATCCTGGAGACCTGGGATCGAATCCCACATGGGGCTTCCTGCGTGGAGCCTGCTTCTCCTTCTGCCTTTCTCCCTCTCTCTCTCTCTGAATAAATAAATAAATAAATCTTTAAAAAAGAGGAATGGATGCTGTATTTTGTCCAATGCTTTCTCTGCATCTATTGAGAGGATCATATGGTTCTTGTTTTTTCTCTTGTTGATATGATCTATCACAAGGATTGTTTTATGAGTGTCGAACCAACCTTGTGTCCTGGGGATAAATCCCACTTGGTCATGGTGAATAATCTTCTTAATGTACTATTGGATCCTATTGGCTAGTATTGTGTTGAGAATTTTTGCATCTGTGTTTATCAGGGATATTGGTCTATAATTCTCCTTTTTGGTGAGGTCTTTGGTTTTGGGATTAAGGTGATGCTGGCCTCATAAAACCAGTATGGAAGTATTCCATCCCTTTCTATCTTTTGGAACAGCTTTAGTAGAATAGGTATTGTTTCTTCTTTAAATGTTTGATAGAATTCCCCTGGGAAGCCATCTGGCCCTGAACTTTTGTGTTTGGGAGGTTTTTGACGACTGCCTCAATTTCCTCCCTGGTCATTGGCCTGTTCATGTTTTCTATTTCTTCCTGTTCCAGTTTTGGTAATTTGTGGTTTTCTAGAAATGGGTCCATTTCTTCTAGATTGCCTAATTTACTGGCATATAGCTGCTCATAATATGTTTTTAAAATCGTTTGTATTTCCTTGGTATTGGTTGTGATCTCTCCTCTTACATTCATGATTTTATTAATTTGAGTCTTTTTTCTTTCTAATGAGGCTGGCTAATGGTTTATCTATCTTATTAATTCTTTCAAAGAGCCAACTCCTGGTTTTGTTGATCTGTTCTACAGTCTGGTCTCTATTTCATTGAGTTCTGCTCTAATCTTATTAACTCTCCTCTGCTTGGTGTAGTTTTTATTTGCTTGTCCTTCTCTAGTTCCTTTAGGTGTGAGGTTAGCTTGTGTATTTGAGTTTTTCCTTTTTTTTTTTTTTTTTGAGGGAAGCTTGTATTGCTATCTATTTCCCTCTTAGGACTGCTTTGGCTGTATCCCAAAGATTTTAAATGGTTGTATTTTCATTTTCATTAGTTTCCATGAATCTTTTTAATTCTTCTCTAATTTCCTGGTTGAACTATTTATCTTTTAGTAGAGTGCTCTTTAACCTCCACGTGTTTGAGTTTCTTCCAAATTTCTTCTTGTGATTGAGTTCTAGTTTCAAAGCATTGTGATCTGCAAATATGCAGGGGACAATGCCAATCTTTTGGTAATGGTTGAGACCTGATTTGTGACCCTGTATGTGGTCCATTCTGGAGAAAGTTCCATGTGTTCTTGAAAATAATGTGTATTTGGTTGCATTCAGATGGAAGGTTCTGTATATATCGTGAAATCCATCTGGTCCAGTCTATCATTTAAAGCCCTTGTTTCTTTGGTGATGTTGTGCTTAGAATATCTGTCATTTGCAGAAAGTGCCGTGTTGAAGTCTCCTACTATTAGTGTGTTATTATCTAAGTATCTCTTTACTTTCATTATTAATTGATTGATATACTTGGCAGCTCCCACATTAGGGGCATAAATATTCACGATTGTTAGGTTTTCTTGTTGGGTAGATTCTTTAAGTATGATATGGTGTCCCTTTTCATCTCTTACTAGAGTCTTTGGGATAAACTTTAATTTATCTAATATGAGGATTGCTACCCCAGCTTTCTTTTGAGGACCATTTGAATGGTAAATAGTTCTCCAACCTTTCATTTTCAGGCTGGAGGTGTCCTTAGGTCTAAAATGAGTCTCTTGTTGACAGCAAATAGATGGGTCTTGCTTTTTTATCCAGTCCAAAATCCTGCATCTTTTGATGGGATCATTCAGCCCATTCACATTCAGAGTAACTACTGAAAGATATGAATTTAGTGTCATTATAATACCTATTCGGTCCCTGTTTTTGTGGATTGTTTCTTTGGGCTTCCTCTTTCTTCTTCAGGAACCCCCTTAATATTTTTTGCAGAGCTTGTTTTGTGGTCACATATTCTTTCAGTTTCTGGCTATCCTGGAAGCTCTTTATCCCTCCTTCTATTCTGAATGAGAGCCTTGTTGGATAGAGTATTCTTGGCTGCATGTTCTTCTCATTTAGGACCCTGAATATATCTTGCCAACCCTTTCTGGCCTGCCAGGTCTCTGTGGAGAGGTTTGCTGTTAATCTGATATTTCTCCCCATATAAGTTAGGAATCTCTTGTCTCTCACTGCTTTAAGGGTTTTCTCTTTATCTTTGGAATTTGCAAGTCTCACTATTAAATGTTGAGGTGTTGAATGGTTTTTATTGATTTAGAGGGGGGACCTCTCTGTCTCCTTGATCTGAATGCCTGTTTCCCTCCCCAAATTAGGGAAGTTCTCAGCTATGATTTGTTCAAATATGCTTTCTGGCTCTCTGTCCCTCTTAGCGTTTTCTGGAACCCCAATTTTACGTAGATTTTTCCTTCTGAGGCTATCATTTATTTCCCTTAACCTTTCCTCATGGTCTTTTCATTGTTTTTCTCCTTTTTCCTCAGCTTCCTTCCTTGCCATCAACTTGTCTTCTATGTTTCTCACTCTTTCTTCCACCTCATTAACCCTCATCATTAAGACCTTCAGTTTGGATTGCATCTCATTTCATTGTTTTTTAATTTTGGCCTGATTAGATCTAAATTCTGCCATCATGAAGTCTCTTGAATCCTTTATGCTTTTTTCCAGAGCCACCAGTAGCTTTATAATTGTGCTTCTGAATTGGCTTTCTGACATTGAATTATAATCCATATTTTGTAACTGTGGCAGAGAGTGCTGTTTTTGATTCTTTCTTTTGTGGCAAGTTCTTCCTTCTAGTCCTTTTGCTCAGTGCAGAGTGGTTGTATGAGTGGGCTGAGTCAAGAATATCAAACACAACCTAAGTAAATTTCACCCTAGATGATTCTGACAAGGTCAGAGACCAGAAAATGAAAACAAAGATCAGAACAAAATAAAACAAAAGAACCACTAAAGTGAAAAACAAATTTTAAAACAAAGTAGTAAAAAATAAGAGGCCAAGAATCCCAAAGAAGAAGAAAAAAGAGAAAAAAAGCAAGAGTAAAGAAGAAAAAAAAGAGAAGAAAAAAAGGAGGGAGTACTGGGAGACAGTGATGGTGATGAAGTTGTAGTGGAGGGAGAATGTAGTCTACCTGAGGGGTCCTAGAGGGTGATCCTCTTGGTTCTGAGTGTATTAAGTTCTGTATGTTAGAAGATGCTCAGTCCCAAATTTATATAAACCAGAAATACTTATAGAAAGTCCCAACACTGACCACCAAAACCTAAATGAGATAAAAGAGGGGGACAGGGGCAGCCAGGGTGGCTCAGCTGTTTATCACCGCCTTCAGCCCAGGGCATTATCCTGGAGACCCAGGATCACTTCCCATATCCGGCTCCTTGCATGGAGCCTGCTTCTCCTTCTACCTGTGTCTCTGCCTCTCTCTCTCTGTCTCAAATAAATAAAATCTTAAAAAAAAAAAGAGGGGGACAGAATGTGAAAGAAGAGAGAATATAATCTTACAGAATGAACCAGCACTGTATACCACTTGGTCTGGGTGCATGCTGGTCATGTTTTAGAACATATTAACTTCCACCATTGTAAAACAAAATGAGGCAGAGAAATAAACACAAAACAAAAAACATATCTCATGTATCTCCCAAAATTATATTGAGTATGTTCAAGGAAATCTAGACATGGAAAATATATCTAGGACCTGTAATTGTAGAAATATGAAAGTCAAAAAGGAAGAAACTTAAAACTGAAGAGGTGGTAAAATATTGTAGTTAAGGTGGGAAGAGAAAAAATATTGGAAAATTTTAGTCTGATATAAAACCGAGTTGTACTGGAAAAAGAGGGAGAGGGGGGGCATACCCTCTAGTTCTATATACTATAAATCCCTCGACTTCCCCTGGAGCTGTCCTGTGCTGCTGGTTCAAGAACTTGCTCTTCCCGCTGGTCTTCTGGGGGAGGGGCTGCTGTGCTGACTCTCAGGTGTGTGCACCTGGGGGAGCTACCCCGCCCCCCCACCGGGTGCCGGGCTCAGTGGGAGCTGTTTACCCCATGAGGCCCATGTCCCCTGTCAGCCCTGACCCTCCCAGGCACAGGGTGACACCAGGAGGAACAACCCCACTGGTGGCGGCCAGCCCTCCAGCCCTGGAGTTAGCTCCCGCAGTAACCACCGCAGCTCCCCGTCCACAGTGGCCTTGATGCTCCGGGGCGGGGGTGCTCACCTGCACAGCTCCGGGGCACCTGTGGCAGGAGCGTCCTCACCATCCTGGGCCCTCCCCGCCTCGCCTGTCCCGGGGGGACCACAGGATCCTGGGCTGTGTCCCCCGGTGCCCTGGGCTTGGGGCCTGCGCTGCTGGCATCGCTCCTGGGGCAGTGGACCCCGAAGGCAGCAGGGCACAGCCCCCTTCGCCCGGAGCACCCCGGACCCCCAGCTTCTCCCCGAGGCCCCGCCGGGCACTCCAGCCCTTTACCGCGCTCCAGCCCTTTACCGCGCTCTGTGGCGGGGTATGGGGCGCTCCCCACGGTGCACCTCCTCTGTTAGTGACCCCGGGAGACTGGGGGCCCCACCGCCCTCCTGCGGTCCTGCCTGGGTTCTCCGCTGAGCACCTTTCCCTCCGGGAAGAGTCCGGTGCAGATTGTTAAAGTTCCCGCTTCCCGGGGCGGGCTCTCCTGTCCCGGCCCCCCCCCCCCCCTTAGCCCGGCTCCTCCCGGGGCCCTCCCCCACTGGATTCTTTTTTATTTTATTTTTCCGCCTTCCCACCTTGTTAGAAGCGCAAACCCTTGTCTCTGTAGCGTTCCAGCTTCTTTCTTTAAATCTCAGGTAGAACCGTAGGTGTTCAGGATGGTTTGGAAGTTACCTAGTGAGTTGGTGGGGCCGGGTGAGGGGAGGCCCCTGCTCCTCCACCTGCTTGCCTAGTTTTTTCCTTTTAGATCATTTTTATAGCCCTTTTTAGCTACAAATGAGTTTGTGATTCTGTTATTGTCACCTAATGATTATTCCTAGCATCTGCTCATTTCCTCCTTTCTGGGGATAGTGTGGTATTTGGTGGATCAGATTAGCTCCATTTCACAGTTAAAATTAATACAGATAGAGACCCGCTTAGCATTATAATTGTTACATCTCCTCTGCCCCTGGGTACTTAAACTTTCCAAAATATGTACCCAATCCACTACACTAACCTGACCCTCAAGGCCCAAGTGACCACTGGCAAGAGGGTAGTTTGTCTTCCATATGTGTTCATCTCTATGCTTCTGTCTGCAAGTTCCTGCAGTATCACACATGGACCTGGTGCAGTTTTCTTCCGATTCCTGAACACATTTTCTCTTCATATCCACATGGAGCCTCTAAATTGAGATAAGAGAGGAGAGTCCCATGATAAAGAGGACCTTTGGGAATTTATGTTTTACAGGATGGAGATAAACCTCAACATCCTGAAGGGAAACTCAAGACTGGAAGGATACAAGGTATGTGTCTACAGAACAGTCTTCTTCCATATGGAGACTGGACAGAGTAAAGAAGGACCCAGATACTGCCGAGCAAGTCTCCAGGCCACAAGGTTTCAAATAGAATAACAGTCTTCAACCAGTGCTCATTGTTAACCAGCATTGATAGACTTTTTTACAATTAGACCATTATCCATGGCATAGTCAATGACCCACATTGGCAAATATTCACATGCGTTCTAGAATAGAAGACAAGTGTTCCCTTTAAAACTCCAAAGGGAAATATATTTGAATTAATGAGCTAACAAGAAACAGAAGAGGGAACAGGGCAGCATTCCTTCCTTCATGTGAAGATATTTTCAGAATGCTTAAATGTACGTAATACTCTGGCGCTGAGGAATCTATTGAAATGAGGTAAGATAGGTATTGTGTTGGTGAGACTGGTTGCTTTCAAGAAGTCAGAGATAAACAATGGAGATAATCATTACTAGTAAGATAGTGAAATCACACAGTTAGCCACCCCCCATACTAGGGATAATTGGATTCTGCACAGACATGTCCATGTATATTTTTAGCAACAAATACATCTCTACATAGATGTGGAGTTGAGAAAAGAGGGAGAGAGATGGCTAACCTTCATTGAACATTTATGGCAATAATGATTGAAGTGCTGAACAGGATGCTATCTCATTCAATGTTTGTAACAAGACTATGGGCATCACCTCCAAACTGTATGAATGAAGAAATTGAGAAGCACTGAGCTCAAATAATTTACAAAACCGGGTACGGTGGGTAGGTGGTAAAGAAAAAGGCTAACTTCGTTGTTTCCTTTCCCCATGAATGGACTCATCCACAGAGCTGTCCAAGCCAATAATATGAATGCATCCCTTGACTCATGGGCAATTAGTCACCACTTGGTATTGACTGCAACACCTTACTAGCTCTCATTATGATTTACTTCTTTTCCTTCCATTACTACTATCCTAAGGCAATTCTTCCTAGGAATACTTCAATAGCTTTATTCTTGGGCTCCCTGACTCAAGTCAACCCACTCTACTCATGGCCCAAAGCAGGCCTGCCACTGGGTTTTAAAAATAAAGTTTTATTGGAACACAGCCATGCCCATTTATTTACGTATTGTCTTTGATTGCTTTCATGCCACAAAGGCACAGTTAAGTAGTTATGACAAAGACCACATAGCCTACAATGCTGAAAATATTTACATTCTGGCTAGAGTTATCATATTTAGCAAATAAAAATATGAAATGCCTCATTAAACTTAAATGTTAGATAAACAATGAATGGTATTGCATGGGTCATATGAACACTACTTATCCATTGTTTAACTGAATATTTTCAAGTGATTCCTGTTATTCATGGAATCTGTATTTGCAAATTCTTCTGTTCATTGAAACTTATTTGTAACCCCCAAGTCACTAGTCACAGTGCTTTCTGGATCATTCACAGAAAAAAATAATCAAGGTAGCTAAAGTGCAAGTTCCCAGCCAAACAAGGTGGCTTTTTGTCCTCTTGTTCTAGCTGTCCTACTACAAACAAGTGTTATTTTGGTGGTGTATATAATGCCATATATTTTTTTCATTTTGTACTTTTTTTGAGTGATTTCACTGTTTAAAATGGCCCTGAGTATAGTTCTGAAGTGCTGTCTAGTGTTCCTGTAAAGGCTGTGATGTGCCTTAAGGAGAAAATACAAATCTTAGATAAGCTTTGTTCATGTGCTACTGTGAGTTATGGTGCTATTGGCCACGAGTTCAATGTTATGAGTCAACAACATAAATAAATATGTCTTTAAATAGAAACACACACAAAACGAGCTCATTTATTAATCAGTTGATAAAAATGTTGTGAGGAAAAGCTTGTAAGAACCTGTCTTGATTTCCCCTCATTCAGTGTTTGTGGAAGCAACTTCACGAACATAACTACTGCAAATGATGAGAATCAACTGTGTCTGAAAATAAAGTTAATATTTTACTAGGCTTTGTGTATGATATCTGGCAACTCTATCTGTTCCTTTATAAAAATTTTACTGCATTCTGCTCTATGCTATTGTTAATTATCTTTCAAAAGCAAATCCAATCACACTTTCTGGTAACCCTTGTATTAGCACAGAATTCAAAGTCCTTCATTCCTTCACTCCTGCTTTTCTCCCATCCTCATCTCTTGCCACCTTCCCCTTGGAAGCTCTGAACTAGTCTTTCTGTATGACCTGTGATCCCTTCTGTCCATATGCTGTTCACTCTGTCTAGACATTAGCTTTGCAATTTGCCTGGTAAGCTGTAGCTGGTGCTGAGGACACTGTTAAATGTCACCTCCTCTGGGAAGCAACCCCCAAATCCCTAGAATGAGTTAGCTGCCTCCCTCAGAGTGTAGCAATGCTAATTAGGCCTCCTCCTCTCTCTTTTCCTTTTCAGAGAAATGCCGTGGACCTTGCATCACTACTTCCAACTGCAGCCAGCCCTGTGCTCAGCACTTTCGTGGAGAAATAGGATTTACATGTCATCAAAACCAGTGGCAAAAATCAACTGAAACATGTACAAGCCTTTCTGTGGAAACACTCTTTAAGGTAATGCATTTGCAGATTATTGGCTTCCGGGGCTAATTTCCCAGGAGAAGGTACTGGCATGTTCATGTGTTCTCTTCGGCATGACAATAAATCTCAGATCTAGATTTGGGAAAATAGCAAAGTGAGTGAAATTTGTCTATTCTTCCTTCCTTACCCAAACTCTTAGATACTCTCTCCATTCTCACTCTCTCTTTCTCCCTCTCAGCATCTTTTCTCAAAAATAGATCAGAAACTCAATCACACAATGGGCAATGCTTAGAGGTTAAAGTTTGAGCTCTAAAGATGGATTTGTGTGTAACTTCGTCTTATTAGGGAACTTGCAACTTCTTGAAATTACAGTTTAGCATTCTTTGACTGGCCAAATTCCAAATTCATTCTCCGACCCTTTCCCACAAATTCCATGTGATTCCTCTTTCAAAAAATTAAAAAAAAAATGGACAAATTTTGTTTTTAGAATTTCTCCACATCTCTAGAGGAAACTATCTTATCACATTTGAGTTAAGAACCATTAACTGAAATCCTGAAAGCAATAGGTCAGTATCTTGATCTCAGTGGGAATTTTGGTGGAATTTCTTGTCTGTGCATGACTCCATCTTACTGTCTACCACTTTTTTGGCATCTAAACACCTTTTTAGGACCACTTGCTTCCCTATTTTCCCCAGGTGGTGTATTTGTGCCTTAGCTTCTTTACTCTGACATGGGTTAGGTACTTAATCATTTTTTAAGAAAACGACTTTTTCTTTTTAAAAACAGGACTTCAATAGTGCATCACGCCTTTCCCTAGCAGCATCATCCATACCTGTTCATGTACTTGATTTTCGAGCTCCAGAGCCCATGGAGAGTGTAGCCCAAGGAATCCGCAGGAACTGTCCAGTTGACTATGCCTGCATACTCGATGTTGTGAAATCATCAGAAGCCACATCTGGAAACATTGCATTTATAGTGGAGTTATTAAGAAATATTTCTACAGATTTGTCTGATAATGTTACCCGAGAAAAAATGAAGGTATTCTTTAATAATTTCATTAAAAAACTTGATGGTATTTTTTTTTTGTACCAAATCTTGCATTTGAACAGTTTCAAATGTACTTTTTAGGGTACAAGGTATGAAAACTACAGCAACCATAACAACAACAATATGCATTTTATTTCAATTTTGCTTATCAACTCACTCTAGTTTATGGAACTTTTCAAGAAGTTAGCACATTTTTAATACATGTTTTTGTATAGACTCACTATTTTCAAGAAAATGTCCCAAAAAAATGGCTGTGAGCAAAACTATGTTGCCCGCATTTCATTCTGTAGATAATTGTTCTGAGAAATGTTAAGGGAGGTTTCATTTCTAAAAGGGAAATCTGTACATAGTAGATGTAGTAATTCCAAGTTAAATATAAACAGGCTTTCTTTTCTTTTTTTTTTTTTTAAGATTTGTATTTATTTATTCATGAGAGACACAGAGAGAGGAGCAGATACATAGGCAGAGGGAGAAGCAGGCTCACTGCAGGGGGCTTGATGCTGGGATTCCAGGACCCCAAAATCGCACCCTGAGGCAAAGGCAGACACTCACTACTGAGCCACCCATGCTTCCCAATAAACAAGTTTTCTTATGGAAGAACTTTTTAGAGCTTTTCATGTGTTAATGAAACTTGGAACTCCTTATAAGAGAGGGGATAGGGATATGGTACGCAGTATTTCTCAAATTTAGGTTTTTATAGAATGTACCCCCAAATCCCTCCATTAAACAATCATTAATATCTCATGAGAATTTTGGGTTATATGGAATGCAGTTTGGAAAGGCTGCCCCCGGCACATAATAAAGCAGGTAAACTTTATCTGTGATTTTTTTTAAATTTTAATCGTTGTTTTACTTTACTTCCCTCTCTGAAGTCTTCTTAGCATGAGATTCTAATAAACTGTGAATTTGAAGAGAAATATGTCAAATAAGATTTGATCACTAGAAATTTCAGGTTTTAGAAATTGGCTTTCTACAATAATGTGTAAATCCTTAGCATAATTTCCATTTTTTTCTCCATTGCAGAGTTATAGTGAAGTGGCCAACCACATCCTTGACACAGCAGCCATTTCAAATTGGGCTTTCATTCCAGACAAAAATACCAGCTCAGATTTGTTGCAGTCAGTGAATCTGTTTGCAAGGCAACTCCACATCCACAATGAATCTGAGAACATTGCGGATGAACTCTTCATTCAGGCAAAAGGGCTTCTCATCAACCACAATACCTCAGAGAAAAAGTTCAATTTCTCTGTGAGCATGAACAATACAACAGAGGGTATCTTAGGAGTAATAGAAATTCCCAGACAAGAGCTGTGGAAGCTGCCACCAAATGCATCCCAAGCCATCAGCATAGCTTTTCCCACGTTGGGGGCCATATTGAAGGAAGTCCACTTGCAAAATGTGAGTCTTCCTAGACCTGTAAATGGTCTTGTCCTTTCAGTGATTTTACCAGAAGAATTGAAGCAAGTTTTATTCACCTTTGAGAAGATCAACAAGTCCCGGAATGCCAGGGCCCAGTGTGTTGGCTGGCACTCCAGGAAAAGGAGGTGGGACGAGAATGCATGTGAAACCACATTGGAGATCATGAACAAAGTGAAATGCTTGTGTAACTACACCAACATGGTGATGTCCTTTTCAATTCTAATGTCCCCCAAATCTATAGAAAACAAAGTCCTGGACTACATCACCTGCATTGGTCTCAGCATCTCCATCTTTAGCCTGATTCTTTGCCTGATCATTGAAGCCATGGTGTGGTCCCGGGTGGTTGTGACAGAGATATCATACATGCGTCATGTGTGCATCGTGAACATAGCTGTGTCACTCCTGATTGCTAATGTGTGGTTCATCATAAACTCTAACTTTCACAAAAAGGTCCAGGACTCCAACTGGTGTGTTGCACTGACATTTTTCAGCCACTTTTTCTACCTCTCTCTGTTTTTCTGGATGTTCTTCAAAGCACTGCTCATCATCTATGGGATATTGGTTGTTTTCCGTAGGATGATGAAGTCCCGCATGATGGCCATTGGCTTTGCCATTGGCTATGGGTGCCCCTTGATCATTGCTGGCACCACAGTTGCTGTCACAGTGCCAGAGAAAGGCTACATGAGACCTGATGCTTGTTGGCTTAACTGGGACAATACCAAAGCCCTTTTAGCATTTGCCATCCCAGCCTTGGTCATTGTGGCTGTGAATCTTGTGGTGGTTTTGGTTGTTGCTGTCAACACTCAGAGGCCCTCTATTGGAAGTTCCAAGTCTCAGGATCTGGCCATAATTATGAGGATCAGCAAAAATGTTGCCATCCTCACCCCGTTGTTGGGACTGACCTGGGGTTTTGGAATAGCTACACTTATAGAAGACACTTCCTTGATATTCCATATAATCTTTGCCCTCCTCAATGCTTTTCAGGTAAGTTCCAAGAAGTAGACTTCTTTTATTAATTAATATTATTAATAAATGTTTTATTTATAAGATTATTTTTATTTTATAATTCACTATTCTGGCTATACAACAAAAAATGGCTTTGATTGAAAAATATAGAATACAAAGTGTTTCATTTCTTTCCATGTTTTACAGACACTCAGCTGTGGCATCTCTTATGCTATTGGTTGTCAAGTTGGATTTAGTTGATCAGGCTGATTGGGTGGGAATCTCCTTTCTTCTGTCCTCAACTGATCCATTGTATCCCTCCTAAAGTTTTAGTGTCAGAAGAAGTTGACCTTTATTTATGGAGGACTAGTCTTTCATCAAAGATGTGTGAGTCTACACTCACATGCTATGCCTCAAAACAAAGCACAGTTTTTATCCTTTCTCATGCAATTTGGGAACTCAGTGAAATAGTCATTTTCCATAGTATGAAGAGACAGGGCTTGCCGTTCTCTTTGAGTGCTAACAGGTTAGGAGTTCTCATGCTGCTTCCCTGTGAAATAAATGTTAGGTCGTTTTTCATTGAAATGGATCTTGCTGCATGTTGCTCCACCTTAAAAATGTTACTTTCCTCTGGGCTTCAACCTTCTCCTTAGCAAGATAAAGATATACATCTAAAATTGGGCAGCCCTGGTGGCTTAGCGGTTTAGCGCCCCCTTCAGCCCAGGGCGTGATCCTGGAGAGCCGGGATTGAGTCCCATGTCGGGCTCCCTGCATGGAGCCTGCTTCTCCCTCTGCCTGTGTCTCTGCCTCTCTCTGTGTGTGTGTGTCTCTAAAAAAATAAATAAAATCTTAAAAAAAAAAAAAAAACAAATCTAAAATCATCTCTATTGTCTTTTCTTGTTCCACCATACGTGGTTTGGCAAAATTATCCCTCTAAAATTTGCTTTGCTCTGTTTTGGCGACTGAGCTTGTACTTTTGGGAAGCTGTCACTAGCCAGACTGCTTTTCAAACCTATAAGTAATAGCAAATTTGGCAAGTTCACATCTTTAATTATACTTTGAATCAGGGGATGGTAAACTCCAGCCTGCTGCCTATTTTTGTAAATAGTCTTACTGGAATAAAGCCATACTCATTTATTTACATTTTGCCTATGGCTGCTTTTGAGCTACCATGGCAAAGTTGAGTAGTTGTAACAGAAACTGTGTAGCCCACAAAGCTAAAAATATTTCTTATCTGATTCTTCACAGAAAAAAATTTTCTAGCCACTGCTTTAAATATATAAATATAACTGCTTAGTAAAGCAGCAATGTATTCCTATTAACATGTCACTATTACTCTATTTAAAAAGGTAGTATGAAATACAAAGCAGACTTTTAAGAAATGCCCACTCAGATCAATTATAAATCTTGCTCATACTTCTTTAATAACTATAGTGAACATTTATTTCATTCTTTGCCCTGCATGGCTTTTTTTTTTTTTTAAGATTTTATTTATTTATTCATAGAGACACACAGAGAGAGGCAGAGACACAGGCAGAGGGAGAAGCAGGCTCCATGCAGGGAGCCCGATGTGGGACTTGATCCGGGGTCTCCAGATTCACACGCTGGGCTGAAGGCGGCGCTAAACCGCTGCACCACCACTGCACCACCCGGGCTGCCCCTGCATGGCTTTAAAGAGAAACTTTTGACTTACGGTTTTTTTGTTTTGTTTTGTTTTTTAAATCAAAAGCTCTTGGACTGACATAAATCTCCCCAACTCTTGAAGTTACTTTGGTGATTAATGATCTCATTCTTTTTTTTTTTTTTTTAACTTTGCAACCTAATCAAACCCCATAATGTTTTATTCTGTTTCTTTTCTGAATCACTTCTTTTCTCCTTTCTTGATAGAAAGAAAAATACTGAAACCCTTTTAGGTAAATTCACTCCAACTTTTCTCAGCAAGCTTTCCCTGTGAGTCATGTTTAAAATTCTTTATCTTCTGATCAGCATTTCTCCACCATGAAACTATCCTTAGAAACCCAGCCTTCCTTCCACTCTCATGGCAGGATCCAGAATTTTCTTTTCTTTTCCTTTTATTTCTTTTCTCTTCTTTTTAAAAAGATTTTAACCATTTATTCATGAGAGACACAGAGAGAAGGCAGAGACATAGGCAGAGGGAGAAGCAGGCTCCCCATAGGGATCCTGATGTGGGACTCCATCCCCATACCCTGGGATCATGCCCTGAGCCGAAGACAGACACTCAACTGCTGAGCCACCCAGTGGTCTGAGATACAGAATTTTCTTAAACTTCAACTTCTACCATTTAAAAAGATTGACTGTAGATTACTGTGACTTTGTAGGTAACCAAATAATTTAAACTTGCTTTTAAATTTCTGTAGTTTTTCTCTTTTATGCATAAACTTAATTCCACCAGCTCAGAGAGCCTGCTATTTCTTGACTTTTAACTCCAACTGAAAGTAAACTGTAATACAGGTTTTACTTCTCAAGACACCTTGCATGATTGATTGTTACTTTGAGCTACAGGATTCCATGTCATGTTATGTCATGTTACTAAGAGTAAGAACAGCTAAATATTTGGAAAGAAAGTAAACAGATATAATAAGGTAGAAAACATTATCCTACATCTGTAGCCGTTCAATAAATATCAATAATTGTCATGTGCAGACATGAAGGTGACCCTCTTTCTTTGAGGTACAATCACAGAAAATACTTGCCAATGTATTTTTCTCTTTTTTTTCTTTTATTCCTGAATCAGTAGAAGGGCAAGGTTCTAATGTCCAATAACTGTCATTGAAGATATCTATAAGAGTGGTATTAAAACAGTTGGGATATTGTCTGCCAAATCATCCCTCATACTTCTGTTGAATTTTGCCTCAGGGGTTCTTCATCCTGCTGTTTGGAACCATTATGGACCGCAAGGTAATATGAATTTGTTTCACTCATTGTAAAAATTTTCACAGGGCTCAGGGTAGCAGGGGGGTGAAACAGCTTTGGTCAAAAAGCCTGGTCCATGGGGGTGAATTTATGGAGGTGCTTGAGGCATGAGCTGAGGGGAGGAAGGGAGAGAAGTATATTCTCATTTCCTGTACTTAAGTCAACAGGAGGCTGTATATGAGAGTAGCTAAAAGAATAAAAACCATAACCAGAATTTTAATTTTAATCCTAAATCTAATTATAATAACCAACATTTTAGTTTTATTTTTTATTATTTTATTTTTTTAAAGATTATTTATTTATTTATTCATGAGAGACAGAGACAGAGACAGAGAGAGAGAGAGAGAGAGAGGCAGAGACATAGGCAGAGGGAGAAGCAGGCTCCATGCAGAGAACCCGATGCAGGACCTGATCCTGGGTCTCCAGGATCACACCCTGGGCTGAAGGCGCCGCTAAACCGCTGAGCCACCCAGGCTGCCCCATTTTATTTTATTTTATTTTTTAAAAATGTATTATTTGTTCATGAGAGACACACACCGAGAGGCAGAGACATAGGCAGAGGGAGAAGCGGGCTCCCTGTGAGGAGCCTGATGCAGGACTCAATCCTGAGACCCTGGAATCATGCCCTGAGCCAAATGTAGACGCTCAACCTCAGAGCCACCCAGGTGCCCGCAGAATTTTAGTTTTAATCCTAAATCTAAGTATAACGACACCTTAATTTTTATCCAAATCTTATTGGCTAAGCACTAGACTAAGCCATCTGATGCTGCTTCTTCCAGGGTTACTGGTCTTGAAGTTTCAGGACCTGGGTCTGGGTTTTGGGGATGTTGTCATTTCTTGTCTGTCATTGCTTCTTCAGATAAGAGATGCTCTGAGGATGAGGATGTCTTCACTGAAGGGAAGATCAAGGGCCGCAGAGGTAAGCCTTCCCTTTCAGGCTCAATACTGAAGGGTCGGTGTCCTCAGCAGAGTCATGTAGAGACAAATATTATAGCTTGGTATTTAGGATTTGTTAGCAAAGTGAATTATTAGGGCATAATTCATTCATTCATTCATTCATTCATTTCTTCACTCGACAAATTTGGAGTATCCTACTGAGGCTTAAGGTCAGTAAAATATACCTCTCTAGAGAATTTTCCACCTTGGATGTATTTCAGCTTGACATCTGGACTGTTGAGATGGGACAACATGAAACCAGGATCAAGACTCGTAAAACACTAGAGCTGGGAAGTGAGAGATGAGTTAGAAATGAGGTTCTAGTTCAAGCTAGTTGTTTCCTAGGTAAGGAAATCAAGGTCCAGAGTGCTTACGAGATTTGCCTGAAGCCACCCAGATAATCATGAGAATTAGCATTCTTTTTGCTCAGGACTCTTTTCAGTAAACCATATTCTTAGATTGAAGTATATGTATACTTATTGATCTTGAAGATGACTTTGACCAAGCTATCCATCCATCTTTTAAGGTACCAACTAAAATTGCCATCAGTGCTATATTAATTAATTAGAAAGAAGTCATTTTTCTTAACCAATAATTTTACAATAAAAGCTACTTTCTTAAAAATAAACAAAAAATTTTCTGAACACATTGAGAGTCAGCACTTACAGTTAACTAGTATTGAGGGTGACTTTTGGTATCCCTAGTTCATCAATTCTAAGATAGGCATTTTTTTCAGCTTTAAACATTTCTGAAATTGGAATGTATCTTACAATCAGGGGCATGTCATGAGTTAATTGGCAAGTTTTTTTTTCTTTCTTTTTCTTAAGGGAACATAATAATGACATAGCTAACAATGTTAGGTTCTGAAATATAATTTAATTCTGTGTAGCTGTAGCTGTGTCAATTTGAGTACTATTTTTCAGGCTTCCATTTTTACATGTTTATCTCTAGGAAGACATATATATAAATATAAACACATTTTTTTTTTTTGTCAATGCCGTTACTTAGTGACATTGCTGTTAACTTTTTTTTTCCATTTAGAATGCATCATTAAGCCCAACCAATGGATCTAAATTAATGAATCGTTGAAGATGAGATGTGAGTATTAAAAACTCAAGGAGAATCTTTACTTTAAAGTTGTGACAAACTCCTGAATGTCCCTTGTGAGTTCACTATTGCCTATGGTGTGATGCAGGAGTGAGGTGGGGAGGGAACAGGTAGATAGATCTTTCAGAGATTAAAAACTTCTTTACTACACAGTGCATAAATGAAAATATGCACATCCTCAAAACCTATGTCATGTCAGTGTCTACGTCCACATTTTTAAAAAGTTTTAATTAATTTAAATTCCTGGTAACATACAGTGTAATATTAGTTTCAGGTATACAATATAGTCATTCAGTACTTCCATAGAACACCCAGTGCTCATCACAGCAAGTGTCCTCCTTCATCCCGATCACCTATTTCAACCATCACCACCCCCATCTCTCCTCTGGTAACCATTAGTTTGTTCTCTACAGTGAAGAGTGTGTTTCTTGGTTTGCCTCCCTCTCTCTTTCCCCCACCTTTGCTTATTTGTTTTGTTTCTTAAATTCCACATATGAATGAAGTCATATGGTATCTTTCTTTCTCTGAATGACTTACTGATTTAGCATGATACTCTTTAGCTCCATGCATGTCATTGCAAATGGCAAGGTTTCATTCTTTTTTATGGCTGAGTAACATCCCATTATATATATATATATATATATATATATATATATACACACACACACACACATATACATATATACACATACATATATGTATGTATATACATACACATATACATATATACATACATATACATATATACATACATATATATACATATATATATACACACACACACACATATATCTCACTTCTTTTTTTATCCATTCATCAATCAATGGACACTTGAGCTGTTTCTGTAGTTTGACTATTATAGAATGAGATAATGCTACTATAAACACCAGGGTGCATATATTCCTTTGAGTTAGTATTTTTAGTGTATATATTCCTTTAGAGTTAGTATATGGCCAAATCTTAAGCATACTTCTCTTTCCTCAATGAGAGGATGATGTCATCAGATCTACACTGATATAGGACACCCTTGCTGTCTATAGCACTCACACACCTTAATTCCATCTTGTCAGTAAGTGGTGACACTTATAATAGTCTCATTGTTGAGAATGAAGGCTTAATTGATTGAAATCACAAAGCAACAAGCCTATCTCTCCCTAATGAAGTTGGAGTCCAGAATCATCCCTAAGGGAGTATGAGTAGAATTGCAGCAAGTTAGCTGCCCAACAGTCAACCTTTGAGACATATTTCTACACAGATGAAATTAAGGAAAAACAAATACTGGACATCCATAAAGAGGAGATACGTAACAAAGAGGCATCCAGGAGCCTGAGAGGTCTAGGGGAACATGAGCAGGGATGATCGATTTTGGTATGGTTTTGTCTTAGAGAGGTTTCATGGCTTTTGTACATGGATATAGATGAGTCTCAGATTTTTTAAAACACCATCTGGAAGCAGGCACATCCTCTTTTAAATTCATTCTCTTTCAGAGTCAGGGCCCAGTATTGAGCAAAGCCAAGAGTTGAAACAGTGGAATCACAGATATTTCTGAGTTGGTGGACCTCTTAAGGGACCTGCTACATTACAGATCCTACAAACCTCATGTTGTGCTGCTGTGGGACATTGGCTCATGGTCCCCGGGAGAGAGAGGGAAAGAAAAAGGGGTTTGTCATATATGCTGACAGGCATTGTGTGGGGTGTTGGGAAAACACCAGCATATTATCCTTAATTAATTATCTTCACATTTGGGTTTTTATGTCAGTAATTTAAAAGCAGGGAGGAGAGATATCATAGTCTTTTAAAAAGGGGAACTCTCCCACCTCTCCTCATTTCCTAGTCCACAGAGCTCCTCCACAGTGGAACATCACTATAACATTTCTTGATTAGTCACTACTCAAGAGGTAATTCAAATGACCTGTGAAAGGTCAGCTTTCACAGTTGACCTTTCCATTAAGTTCCAGATTTGACCTATTTTAGGAAGTTTGTTAGACTGTTTCAGGTAGAGGAGGATCTGCCTCCTGGGGATACTAAATCTATGCATTCCAAAGGAGAGAGGCTGGTTGAAGTTTAATCTCCAGCGAGCTGAGTGGACCAGGTTGGCTGTAGTAAAAATTGGATAAAACCAATAGAACTCAGGATCTGGACCGCGCTCCTACCTGGAATTAGGGAGGTACACAAAGCTTCCACGACAGGGTGGGAGAAAGTGTAGGGAGGAGGTGGAGATGTACTAACAACTCCCCAAAAATAATCCTCAACTCTTGTTTTTGAACCCATGAGGTAAGGGATGAAATGAACTGAGGATTGCATTTTCTCATTGTATCCTTCATAGGTGGCCAAGTGCCTATCGAATTCTCTCAGTACTTGGAGCTGTGCTTTTTACATGCGGACACACATGCAACCAGAAGGATTAGAAACAGCAGCTGACACTGGTGCAGACCATGTTGCACGGGTGCAACGAGTTAGACATCAGGGATAGGAAATTCACTATAAGTGAATGGAGACCTAGCAGCACGAGAGGGGTTTCAGCAGGATGGGGGTGGGGGGGGGGGCGGTGCTCCATCCATAGGTTAAGGTCAGAATTATGGAACATAATTAACATGTTCAGCAACATGGGGGTTGGGGGAGGTTTGGTAAGTGCAGGGCAGGTTGCAGCCCAAGGCAGGGCTAAACCACAAGGAAAAGGCAGTATTTCAAACTTTAAATCAGGGTACAAAATTGAAGACTGCCAGAGTCTGAGGAAATACTCAGAATTCCATTGGTGAGACAGGGGCCAGGAGTTCCGAATTGGACTCGTAGAACTTGTGACCTTGAGCGTGGGTGGAAGTTATCCCAGTGACCTATCCCAGTCTATATCCCAGTGGTCTATCCCAGTGACCTCAGGTTTGATGGCTCTTAGAAACCAGGTCAGGAAAGGTTTGTTAGGAGGTCTGGAGATCAGGGAAGGACTGCAGAGGTGTGTGAATCCCATTCTGGAGGCAGAGAAGAGGAGAGAGAGGGAAGGGGGGGGTGGGGGGGGAGGACACAGCTGCACAGCGCCCTCTGCTGTTCTGACCCAGTGTTATTCCCAGTGTTCCTGGGAAGTCTCTTCGTTCCTGGAAAATATGTGTTTATTCCTGAATTCACCTCAAAGGATGCAGAACTCTTCATTCCACAGTGAGACATGAGACTGACTGAACAAATGCCTCCAGAGAAACGACATGGTTTTCTGTGTGAAGTTGTAAGTTCAGAGTAGCAGTCATTCTAGAGACCAAGCTTAGGTAGCCCAAGAGGTAGAGAGGGCGTTGAGCACCAAGTTTAGGGCTGAGGGCGCAGCCTGCAGAAGGGAGAGGGCACAGGAAAAGGAACCCAGGAGAATAGCCTTCCTACTGTGTGGCTTTGAGGAGATGGCTCAAGGCCTCTGGGCCTCTGTTCCCTCATCTGTAAAATGGGGCTAGTGATAGTACGTACCTCCCAGGATGGTTTCAGGATTCAACGAGCTAACATATTCAGAACTTGGAGAATAATGCCTGGTTCAAATTAAGTTATCAGTAAGTGCCAGCTATACTTCCTGTTAACATGTGTTTTAACCATTTTGCTTAGGCTGCTCCATTTTTCGAAAATGTTCCGTGTCCTGGACTGAGAGTGAAGCTCTAGGAGAGGGAAGCTGGAATGTAGGGGCAACCGAGCTTCCTCAGAAGACTTTCTCTTCTTGCCAAGTGTGACACCTAAGCCGTCAGGGCAAAATGTTTGCTGAGGAAAAAGTGAGAATGACATTTGGTGACTGGGTTTGAAGGACGTAGAACCACTGACCTTTTGACCACCTACCCATGACTTGCAAGAGCCTGGCTTCTTGGTCAACCTTGTCAAGATTAAGATAGTAAGCCATTTTCTGAGTTCCTGGACGAGCCTGGAGCTATTGGGGCTCTACTGAAGGGGGTCTGCTTTCACTCTCAAGGCCTGTTCTGTGTCTCCTCCATAAGCCCAGCCACTGTAACTGTATGGATCCTGCATACTTTGGGGGACAGGAGTTATATCCAGTGTCAAGGGTAGGGGTGGGCATGAGAGTAGAAGGTGGGGTGGCAGCAGAAATACCGAATCTACTTTGGAGACAGTTAAGTCATGGTAGGTTTCCTAAAAATAGGAACAGAAGAAAAATAAGAGGACTTTTAAATGTGTTTATTATTTTAGTCTGTTTTAGACCTTGCATAAAATAATTTAGCTCCTAAGACTTTAGTTTCCTCATTTGTGAAACTTAAACATATTCTTGTAGATATTATTATTTGTGTGTGTGTTTAAACCCTATACATAAAAAAATTTTAGACATGAAAATAAAAACATTTACTTTTCACAACTTGTTCATGTGTGAGTTCATTCAAGGTGGATGGCCCTATTGGTACCACAACATTCTTGGGTACAGCCCTTTTTCAGTCTACCTCAACCCATTGACCGGATACTCAGGAAGCCCAGGAAAGTAATCCTATCATGTATTTATAAGGTGAGGACCTGGAAATATTTGGCAAACAGCACTGCAGTCTTTCAGACATGCTCAGTAAAATTTCTATTGCCAGTTTGGTTTTAAACAGACGGCCTATCAGTAGGGCTGAAGAGGACCGTGTGTGTGTGTGTGTGTGTGTGTGTGTGTGTGTGTGTGGTGCAGTTTGATGAAAGCAGAAGTAGTAAAGGCCAGTCACCCCTTTTTCACAAAACACACACACAAGTACCTTTTTGCAGCCCTGCTTTCAGGACTTTTAGTGTTGGTAGTTTATAAACAAGACAAGGGTTGGTTTCAAATCAAACTAATTATTTTAGTGATAAAAAATTTTAGTCATTTGGAAATTGTAGTCCTTTCATAGAATTAAATTATTCATAACGAGGGACATGAATCTAACTTCTATATTTAGAACATTTCCTGAACATTCATTTATTGACCCACTTTTCTTTTCTGACTCTAGCCATTATAAAAACAATTTTTACTTCTCTCAACCCCCTGAGATTTAGAAAGTTCAGTGCATCAGGTAATTCCAAACCAAATAATTGCCTTTAGTTTGGTAGATTTACTTGGTGTCATATCAAGGTCAAATTAATAATTTCCTCATGATAATAGCATTTAGTCTCTTTTTTCCCATATTTTTCCAAGCTCTCCCTCTTCTTAGCACATATTAGGGGAACTATCACGCTGAGTAGTCAGTTCTGCAGTAAGAGAACACATGCATTTCTAAAAAACACCACACTATGCAAACTGGTAATAAAACTTGCAGAACTTATGGGAAAAATGCATTAGGGATGTAATATGCCAGCATCAAGGCATGAATCTTAAGCAGAAATATCTTAGCCTTGAGCAATTCTGCTTAAAAACAAATTTTCTCCTAGAAATTTTTCCCTTCTGGTAATTTTCATCTCTGAACACAACTCAGTGACTTAATGGTTGTACTCTCATTGAGGAATCAATTCTTCTTTTCTTTCTTTCTTTCTTTCTTTCTTTCTTTCTTTCTTTCTTTCTTTCTTTCTTTCTTTCTTTTTCTTCTTCTTCTTCTTCTTCTTCTTCTTCTTCTTCTTCTTCTTCTTCTTCTCCTCCTCCTTCTTCTCCTTCTTCTTCTTCTCCTTCTTCTTCTTCTTCTCCTCCTCCTCCTCCTCCTCCTCCTTCTTCTTCTTCTTCTTTTCTTCTTCTTCTTCTTCTTCTTCTTCTTCTTCTTCTTCTTCTTCTTCTTCTTCTTCTTCTTCTTCTTTTCTTCTTCTTCTTCTTCTTCTTCTTCTTCTTCTTCTTCTTCTTCTTCTTCTTTTTTTGCTTTAGAGAAGGAGAGAGAGGGAAGAGGCAGAGGGAGAGCAGAGCCCAATGTTGGGCTCCATCTCACAACTCTGAGATCAGAATCTGAGTCAAAATCAAGAGTCGGACACTTAACTGACTGAGCCACCCAGGTGCCCCAAGAAATCCACTTTTCAACTGCATTACATGGCCAGATGATATTTCATCCATAGTCTCTTCCCATCTTCCGATATCCCATTCATTCATGTAGAGGTGCCTGGAAGTTTGCATGACAAACAGAAGGGATGGCTTCTGGTGTTTGGTTTCCCATCCCAATTTTTTGAAAGGTAAAATCTTCTCAGGGATTGGGGATGTGGTTTGAGAGAGATACAGGATCTCTGGGACACAGGCAAGATGTGGCACCACTAAAAGAGGCAACCAGAGAATGGAACTCATATCCTGTGTCTTTCCCTGAACTTCCTCTTGGAGAACTCCTATTGAGATTAAAGACCCCTCAGTGCAGGACCTGACAACCAGCAGAGGAAAAATTTTAGCTGATAAAACATGTAAAGAATGTTAAAACTCGGTAAGCAGGAAACCATCAAGGTACAGAAGGCATTTTAAGACAATGGAAAGAACTTCTGTTAAGACACAGGAATGGGCTCTGATGTTCAGGGAATAAGGACTGTAAACATCTCAGCCATTGGGCCTGGGGATTTTTGGATAGAGTAAGTATGGATTGGGACTTGGCTCTATGATATTCTTCATGCATATGCAGGGTGGGCCGGGGAAAAAGACAGGTTTTGAAGACAGCCAGATGTATGTTTCAATTCTGTCCTTTCTACATTCTTTGGGGTGATTTGGGCAAGTTATTTAGCTCCTAGAAGTTTCCATAAAATGCTCATCCATAAAATTCTGGCAATCTAAACCACACCTTATGCTATTATGGAAAGTGAAGAAGGTGATGTCTGTAAAAGCACATTTCTCAGTGTCTAGTAGATGGGAGACATTTGAGAAAAGTTTGTTCCCCTCTCTATCCCTTTATTTGTCTGGGGATGAGAGTGTGAATACCTTGCCTTTTCTCTGAAGGTGCTTTTGGCTCTGTGTAGCAGGCAAAGCAGGGGTGTAGACTGGAGAAGTGGAATCAAGGACTTCCATACTAGCACCTTCATTGAGCTCTAGGGCAAGAGCTGGAGGAGGGCTTCAAATGTCCTTCTAGTGGATTGGCCTGGTCACAGGAGAGGAATGGAGAGAGGGTTTTAGAGCAGTGACCTGCCTCAGGAATGAAAATTAAAACTGGATCTGGAGCCCAGCATAAGAGACAGCAGGACTCTATATGATAAAACAATAATTTTCAGAGTAATGGAGAAGATAAATTTCATTTTTGAACAACTTCAGTCACTTAATTCCATAATTCAAAGCAAGCTTCATGGAAGATTAGTGGTAAGGGCTCTCCACGTGCTAAAATTAATGTGTCTACAGAGGGTTCCTTGGGGAGAGATGGCTTGACACTCCTATTACCGTTAAGAAGACAAACCATCCATGAATGCCACGAAGCACTGCGGCGACTCTCCTCCAGCTGCCAGCTGAATGATACTGCATGTAAAGGCCCAGTATCTGGGCCTAAATTTGGCACATTTCTGAAGGGCCACCCACCTTCAGACTTCCTGTGGGATTGGCTAAAACTTCTGTTGCCACTACACCGCAGTTTGATCCTCCCTCTGCCCTCTCAGGCTCCCTTCTGTCCCTCATGGGTGTTCTCGTGAGTACTTCCCAAAAAACTTTATGCAAGCAAACCTCCATCTCAGAGTCTGTTTTCCAGGGCATGTGACCAATGACACTATGAATGGTAGACTGCTGTTATGGATGCACTAACGCTGTTCTTTGTGCAGTGAGTTGAAGCAATTCACGGTCTGAATGTTCTGCAAGGTAGACTGAGGGAGTGTTGGTGGAGATTTTTTAACATTTAATGATATGTTGCATCCTATGGAAGTAGGTCTCACTTTTTGTTTTAGATAAGCGACGTGGTAGCAAAGCAATCCGGGACTCAATATTTCAAGTTCATCAGCTACTATTAGAGACCTACCAATCAATGACTTTGCAGGCTGACATAAGATCCTGTAAAGAGGAAGCACAGCTCCTGATCTTGAACGTGGCCACCCAGCATGAGTACACTTTGAGATGTGATTGTTTACCTGAGGAATGAGGCCACTTCAAAAGCAGTCTAGTGCTTTTCTTGATTTTTAGGGTGATTATATAGTAAAGACAAACAGGGAAAAACTCAGGTCCTAGCACCTGCTATGAACTCTGAGATTACCTGTGTGCTACGAGGCATGGGACCTAAGAAAAGTCAACCTTTCCATTCATCCCATTTCCTCATCTGTCACTGCGGATAAAGACTAAAGAATGTTGGCTGTGATCCTGAATCTCCAATTCCCTGACCTCAGAGGCTCCCAAAGAACTCCAGGGGGAATGCTACAGCTATTTGTTTCTCATAAGCACTTCTATGTGGAGTCATATTCTCACAGGGAGGCCAGGATTGGTGAATGGGGCTGGACCATGTCACTGGGAGCCTCAAGGCCACCTTTTGTCTTTCTGGTCCAAGGCCACATGTCCTTGGTTTGTTATCTAGACTCTCAATGTCTAAAGTGAGCTCAAAGACAAGTGCTTGAAATACAAGCAAATATTTGTCTTTAAATCTTGGATCAGTGGCCTAGGCTGCAGGCTCCAGTTTTCCTACTTACCATAGTACTGGGGTTAGTGGGGCCACCGCTGACCCAAGCTCTGGGCAGAGCATCTGTGCTTCAGCCTGGCCTCCCAGCCTCGGCCACTGTGATACTGAAGTCTTTTACTTATCAGCTCAACTCTACCCACTTCTAAGTCCAGCCATTATGGAAAGTATGCTCAGAGCATCATAGACACTGAAACTTAAGACATGCAATTTACAGCCTGCAATCCGGATTAAGTGTACTAGTCCTGAGTCCTGAGTGTCTTTGGCTCATTCTATTTCCTTTATCTCCTTTATTGGCAGGGTTTACTGAATATCTGTTGTGCTGTGACTGTTCCTTATTCTGTAGGCAACCTTCAGGACTAGAGCTCTGAGTTCCCCTCTGGACAGTTTCATCCTTGGAGACGGTCCCATGTCCTGGCTGGAGCCCTACTCCATTGGTCAGCTGCTTGGGATCCACTGTCATTGTCAAGTGTGCTTGGCTGCTGTACCCTGTGGTATTCTAGACTCCTTAGACCCATGGCCCAGGTCAGACTCCTGCTCATGGCCCAGGTCAAACACTGTTACCCAGACCCTGTGAACTCTGTCTGGGACTCAGGTGGCTGCTCACTCCCTATGGATCCAGCCCAGGTTTGCTTCCTCTCCTTCCCCACTAGCTTTTTCTACTGAGGTCTCAGAATACTTCAAGAAAGAGTCTCTTTCTTCTATCCCCTATTTGTCTCACCTCACAATCTGATGTTGCTGTCTAGCCATGCCCCTCAATGGAGCTCAGTAGAAAAGTTCTTAACGATAGTAAGTTCTCCCCAATAGGATTTTTTAAACAGAAAAAAACCCCTCCTATTATTTTATGTTTTAATCAGTGTGTATAGCAAGGGTGTCTCATGTGATCGACGAACCTGAACTTCAATGTTTTCTCCTAGCTGGGGTCACCTGATCTTAACATTTAGGATCAGATTTGCCTAAGGCTTTAGGACAGATTCTGTCCTTAATCAAGAGGAAAGAAGCCTTGTTTGGGAGGAACTAGCTGATTCAATAATAATTAAACATGACTTTATTTTTATTTATTTACCAGTTGTAGCACCTGGAAACTTCCACCTGTCTCCTGGGCACCACTTTCCATAGTGTACCAGCCCTAATAACAAACCTGTGCCTTGTGTTGATAGGCTTCTCTGATTCTAGGTCCACAGAAGTCTGGATCTTCTCCTTGTCCCACATCTTCTATTTTCCTCTAGATCCTCCCTGACCATAGCCAATGTCTGTTTCCAGATGTTCTTTATCAGTCTGCCCACTGACTTGGAAACCCCTTTTACTTTCCACAGGAATGCCTTCTTGCCCAATATTTGCTCGAACTACCATCTATTTCCTATTTCAATATTTCCAGATACACTTATTAATTTAACCTGTATTGGGCATCCACACTGCACTTAAAGTTGTGAACAAAACCCAGTCCCCATCTCCCAGGAGCTTACTGTGTATTAAAAAGGAAATATTAGTGGTAGATAGCTAGTTAAAGATATTATCTAAATTAGTCCATTTTATTCTCAGAATCCTATGAGGGGGATATTATCTTCATTTTATAGATGTGGAGAATGAGGCTCAGCTAGTTTAGGTAGATTGGCCTGGATCATGCAGGCAAGAGGGGCAGAGTTAGATTTAGAATCCAGGTCAGTCTAACTTTGCTGTATTAATTAATAATCCTCATCTTGTGTGATGAAAAGTCTAAGTACAGTTTGTCAACTGATAGGGAAACAACCTACTGACTTTGGTTGGAATTACATTGACCTGGCAGAGAGTTAGTAGCTTTGCAAGATTGCATCTTCTCATTCATCAGCATAATTTATCCCTCCACGTTAGTCTTTTTTTCGTCCGTGGGTCTTCTTCAAATTCTCTACATGTTCTAGAGTATTCTATGTAGGTACCTTGCATTGTTTTTTATTTGATTTATTTTTAGGTACTTGGTGTTTTTTTGCTTATTTTTGGTATTTTTATTTATTTATTTATTCTTTTTTTAAATTTAAATTCAATTAATTAACTCTCAGAGGTAGAGTTCAGTGATTCACCAGTCTTATATAATACCCAGTCCTGGTATTTTAAAAATATATATTAATTTCTAATTGTTTATTGCTGTATGTAGAAAGAAATGAGTTGATATTTGTATATTGTTTTTATAGTTGGAAACCTTGTTGAATTTATTTATGTATTCTAATAGCTTATCTTTAGATTTTTTTCTGTGAATACAATCTCATTATATGCAAATAAGGACAGCCCCCTCTTTTCTAACAGCGTCTTTTATTTCTTTTTCTTGCCTCACTGTTTTTATATCATTTCATTATCTGAATAAATTAAGCATGATTAGGGTGTCATAGCATACACTTTTCTCTGGCTGAGTTCATAAGTTTCTGTTGTCTTTGCCATATTAAAAGTGAGTCTTACTCAGTAGTGGCCCTATGAGCCATATCAGAGTGTAGTATACCTGATGTCAGCCAGAGTCAGGAGTGGGTGGCACTTGTTGTTGCTAAGAGTTGGGTCTGTGTTAGCTGTATGACTCATTTATTAGTGAGAGTTTCATTCTATTCTGCATAGATCACAGAAGACTTGTTAGCATCATTTTGTGTTTATTTTTTATTTCTTTATGCATAGACAACGCCTCAGAAGAATGAGAGGGAAGAAAGGAAGGAGAGAAGGAGGGATGGACAGAGAGACAGACAGACTGCATTTGTTAAAAAACTTTCCTAAGCCTTGTTCTGTTTCACAGCCAACACTGCCGTTATACCCGGAGAACCTCTTTAGTGTCCCCTCTACACTGCTCTAAGGCCTATATAGTTCCCGTAGGGGCTAGAGAATCAAGTAATGGTTAACTCTGGGTAAATCCAATGCTCACTTTATTCCTAGGCTGCAGAGGTCAGAATTACTGAGATCTCACAAAGTGACACCCAGCTCCCATTTCAGAGAGCCACGCTATCATTGATCTTAGTAAACACTCTCTTTGAAATTGTCTTTAACTGGGGATCAATGCTGATTCCATGTGACAATCCTGATTTCACCATTTAGTTTTATTCTTCTTTTACTCAGATAAGTATTAGTGGGGCAATTATAGAAATATTTAAGATTAAGACTCATATAAAGCTGAATATGGGATATCTGATTGGCTCAGTCCATTAAGCATACAACTTTTAATTTCGGCTCAGGTCATGATCTCAGGGTCGTGAGATCAAGTCCTTTGCTGGGCTTTGTGCTGGGCATGGAGCCTGCTTAATATTCTCTTACCTTCTTCTTTCTTTCTTCTTTCTTCTTTCTTCTTCTTCTTCTTCTTCTTCTTTCTTCTTCTTCTTCTTCTTCTTCTTCTTTCTTTCTTCTTTCTTCTTCTTCTTTCTTCTTCTTCTTCTTCCCCTCCAGCACCCTTGCCCTCCCCATCTCTGGCTCCCACACTCTTACCCCATCTCTCTCTAAAAAAAAAAAGGTTGAAAACTTCAAATTTTTAGGTTTATGGGTATTTGACATGTACTGTCTAAAGTAACTTCTTAACATGATGGCAGATATTTATTGACCAGTATAAATATGGAAAAAGTGCACTTAAACATCAGCATTTCTTTCCATGAGAAGAGGGCAAAGGCTATAGAAAAAAAACTGGGGTTAGTTGTCTAAGGATCAAAATTCAAGTTTTCTAACTAGTACAACGTTTTCTCTAGTATATCATTTTTCACCTAGCATGCCTATGTGATTGCATATTTTTGAACAAAAAATTGACTTGAACAAAACATATGACTTGATAGCTCTATTTATATATTATATATTTACATCTAGTAGATATATCGTTTTAACTCAAGTGTACCAGATTTTTTTTTAAATCACAATTTAGTTTTCATTTTGAGACTTGCCTCATCTTAAATAAAAATATGTTGTGTATTATACATAATTTATATTTCTATTATATTTCATATAAATTTTACATATATATCCATTTAAGGTAAATTATTCCCTCTAGGTCAATTTCAGTCAGTTCAGGATATATTTCTCCTTATCCATTTCCTACTCTTATCTTCTTGAAATTGTACTTTAGCTCTAGAAACTTCCATTAGATTCATACATCAATGAAAAAAAGACCTTGAATCCTTGGGCATGCTCTATCATATACTGGCTTCTACTGGGTACCATCTGGTCCTTGGGCAGAAGTCATCGTCCATGCTGGCATCTGCAGAGACTTCTGTGAATATATCTAGTCGTTGGCCATATGGCTTGTCCCATTTTCCTTTTCCTTTTCTCTTTCTCCTAACTTCCATGCCCTTTTCTCAGTTGTGTGTAGAGGATTTAGTTATTATCCCATGACTCTCTGGGTTGTCAGGTTGCCTTATCCCTCCCTTCTGTTAGCCTCATAGCCATGTCCACTCCACAATCTCTGCCAGTATAGCAGGGACAATGTTTGTGAGTCCTTGACTTCCAAAATTTCAGGTAGGAGTCTGGACAAAGTATCTTTTCTCTTGGACCCCCCAAACTTATCATTTGATTTATTCTATATTCTCTGCCAGTCTAGTATTTACCCTCAGAGCCTACAAGAGCAGATGATCTTCCTGCTTCTCCTTCTCTTCTCTCTCTCACAGCCAGAAGAATCCTAATTTATTCTGTGGATAGAATAGACTCATTTTGAAACTGGAAAAAAAATTCTTCGGGTACTATTTTAAATCTTTCTGTTTTATCCACAGACTAATTTTTTCAAAACTGAAAGCTAAGAATTTTTTTTGAAGATTTTATTTATTTATTCATGAGAGACAGAGAGAGAGGCAGAGACAAAGGCAGAGGGAGAAGCAGGCCTCCCTGCTGGGAGCCAGATGTGGGACTCCATCCCAGGACCCTGGGATCACAACCTGAGCCAAAGGCAGACGCTCAACCACTGAGCCACCCAGTTGCCCCTGAAAGCTGAGAATTTGATGTTTGTTTCCATGGCAGTGATTCATGTCCATAAGACCAAGTGGGATGAGGGAAAAGGTCATGAAATGAAAAGAGTTTGCATATGTAAAAAACATTGATTCATGTCTTAAGCTTGTCTGAATATCCACCCAAGCATCCATCCATTTGTCCACCTGTCTGTTAATCCTTCCATCTATCCATTTATCCATCAATTTTCTGAATACCCCAGAAAAATTTGTTGAGCATGCTGTATGACTTGAATATGACAGGGCAAAAATATTAAAAATCAAGACATATTAGAAATTCCAGAACATACAGTAGCTGTGGTAGGCAGAAAAATGGCCCCAAAGGTATCTGTATTCTGTTCCTTGAAACCTGAGATTATGTTAAATTACCTGACAAGGGGGAATTAAGGTTGCAGATGGTATTAAATTTGCCAATCAGGTGAGCTGAGATAAGATAATCTTGGATTGGGGCGGCCCCGGGGGCGCAGCGGTTTAGCGCCGCCTGCAGCCCGGGGTATGATCCTGGAGACCAGGAATCGAGTCCCACGTCGGGTTCCCTGCACGGAGCCTGCTTCTCCCTCTGCCTGTGTCTCTGCCTCTCTCTGTGTGTGTCTCAATAAATAAAATCTTAAAAAAAAAAAAAAAGATAATCTTGGATTTTCTAAGTGGGCCAATGGAATCACAAAGGTTCCTATAAATGGAAGGGAAAGGTCAGAATCAGAAATTTGAAGATACTCCACTGCTGACTTTGAAGGTGGAGAAAGGGGCTGTAAGCCAAAGAATTCAGGCAGTCGCTAAAAGCTGAGGAAGGTAAGGAAATTATTTCTCCCTTAGGGTCTCCATAAGGAATGTAGCTCTGCTGATGCCTTGATTTTAATGCACTGAGAGCCAATTTTGACTTCTCACCTGTGGAGCTATAATACATTGTATCAATTTTAAGCCAATAAATTTGTAGTAATTCGTTACAGCAATAATAGGAAACTAATATAGTAGCTGTAACTATATGATTATAAACAATGACTTTCTGTTGAATCTATATGAATTTAATGAATTTAAATGAATTTAATGAATTTAAAACTTGGCAAACCAATAGTGCAATTGATTTTTAATAAATGAAACACTTAGGTGCCCCCTGGTGGCTGAAATCTTGCAGTGAATGACTTGATACCAGTTTACAGCTATTCCCTTTAAAGAGTAGAAATACTGTGTGCTTCAAGCAGGGCACTTAGGCTTATGGTTTGTGGTCAAATGATTTAAAAAAATGAATCATTTAAATGATTCATTTGAATTGCCAAATAATACAGTGAAAAAAGGAACTCAACTTGTAAACATTAAAAAATATAGCATTTTATTGTAAGGACATGTGACAGAAAATAGGGGGCCTGTGAGACCTGCCTAGGAAGCATTAGCCAATGATGGTGCCAGCAGGAAGCACCTGACAGAGAATTTTCCCTCACCCAAACCTTACTCCATGAAATCTATCAAACCTTGACTCTCCTGGTCTTATTTAAGGTCAACTAACACTTTCTCAATCTCATATAGAATATAGTGAAAATACAGCATTGCTTCAACCAGAAAGCACCCCCTAAGCCTTTCCTATAGGGAAGATCTGGACCTGTTTTAGCATACATGGCTTAGTTAAAAGTGCAAGGTGCCTGGTACCTGTTAGGATGGCTACTTCTAAACAAAAACAAAAACAGAAAAATTAGTGTTATGGTCCATGTGGAGAAGTCAGAGCCTAGTGGACTGGTGGTAGGATTGTAAAATGGTGCATTTGCTGTGAAAAAGTGTGGAATTTTCTCAAAAAATTTAAAAGAGAACTACCACATGATCTAACAATCCTACTTCTGGGTATATCCTAAAGAATTGAAAGCCCCTATCAGGGGCTAGAGGGAAAGGAAAAAGGAAATTATTTAATGAGCATAGAGTTTCAGTTTTGCAAGATGAAAAAATTCTGGGGATCTGTTTCACAACAATGGAAATATGCTTCACCCTACTGAACTGTACATTTAAAAATGGTTAAGATGACAAATTTTATGATGTATGTTTTTTACTACAATAAAAAAAGTGCAAGGTAGTAGAGGATGTACAGTAGTGGCTAGAGGACAGAAGGTGGCAAATCCACCCTCCCATAGGTCATCTAGGTCTTTGGCTGAGGAATCATGAAGGTCTTAGTATTCTGGAGAGGAATGTTGGCAGCATGGTATTAGAACAGGCTCTATATCTCAGAGGGTGGGCTCTATTCACATGGTCCCAAGAATTGCCTTCCTCTTGCCATTTTTATATGACTTAACTACAAAAGCATAGCTTTAACCTTCTTATCCTATAACTCAATTTTGTACTAGTCATTGAAAAAGTCCAATTTTTCCACCAGCCATGGGTCATTTCCTGCTGGTATAAATATATGGTCACATTATGCTCAGATCTTTCCACTGTAATTTTTCAAATTATTTATAACTTTTATAATATCTCTGAGTCTAGAAGTTGAACTTAATCACATAACCTATTTTAAGGAAACTTTTCAGGATTTGAGCTGACTTAATTCTCTTAGGCTTTTCATCAGCCTATAACTGTCCTTAGGTTAACTTCCCAAAATCCAGTAGCAAGTGGAGTTAAAGAGCATATGCATGAAGTAAGACAACACCTAGTTCCACCACTGGATCCTCTTTCCACCATTTGCCTGCTGTGGTTTACTGGCTTAGTGCTGCCTTCAGCCCGGGGTGTGATCCTGGAGACCCAGGATCGAGTCCTACATCAGGCTCCCTACATGGAGCCTGCTTCTCCCTCTGCCTCTCTCTCTCTCTCTCTCTGTGTGTCTCCCATGAATAAATAAATAACATCTTTTTAAAAAAATGAGCTGCCTAAAACGGGTTTTTTGAAACAGTTCTTGACTCCTTACTTATCAGCAAAGTAACCTGAGTGAAGTTATGAAATTGATCAATGTTTTGCTTTATGTTTATGTTTTTGAAGTTTCGTTTAAAGAAATTTTTTTGTATCCCTAGGTCACAAAGAGGCTCTTTTTCATTCAGGTATTTATTATATCTACAGAAGTGGTTCTTAACTGGGAGTAATATTGCCTCTTGGGAGACAAATGAGGCTTCCCTGACTAATGTCTTGGAGACATTTTGATTGCAGTGATTTGGGTGACTAGGGGTGCTGCTGGTACCTAGAGTCACAGGATAGCCCCTAAAACAGAATTATCTGGTTCCAACTGTCAATAGTGTCAAGGTTGAGAAACTCTGATCTATTGGCCACCTTTGTTTCTTTTTTTAAGGTTTTATTTATTTATTTATTTGAGAGAGAGAGAAAACGAGCAGGAGGGAGGGGCAGAGGGAGAGGGAGAAGCAGGTTCCCCATGATGTGAGCTGAAGGCAGATACTTAACCAACTGAGCCACCCAGGCACCCTGGACAGTCCATTCTTGAACAATATGATGTTAGAGGGGAATCCAGTTTTGTTTGTTTTTACCCATAGCAATCCAGTTTTCCCAATACTTATTCTTCAGATTTCCATATACCCTTTTTTTTTTAACACAATTAATGATAACTGCCAACACTTATCTAGAACTTAATACATACACACATAGATACATACCAAGGTCTTGTTAGTGCTGGTTAAATATGAGTATCTTCACACATTCCATGTTCCCTTCCCCTAAATCATACAGATCAAGAAGGAAGCCAAATGAAATCAACCAAACCCCACTATTATAATGTAATTAGAGACGGTAGTACAAACCTTCAGTTCACACACCCTTCAGATCACACACCTTCATTCAAGACTAGCAAAGCTGCTTCCAGAGCCTGCATTAGAAGGGATGGTTAAGAGGGACTTGCAAAGAAGAGACCAGAGGGCAGTGTGTCTCGGTGGCAGAAGATCACAGATCATGTCAACTAGGATTCCACGCCAACAGGAGGGGGACCTAGCCTGAAGCCTAGTGAGTAGAGAACTGGATGCTGCAGAGTCAGTCAAAAAGAAGAGTCTGGAAGGTGAGTGGGAGTAGCAATCTCAGGAAGACTTTGGTAGTGGGGTGGTGGGACAGAAACAGAGAGATGAGTCTCTCTGGGGCCTACAGGTAAAGGAAAAAAAGGAATTTATTGAACAAAAGTCTCTAACGAAACTAGAGCATCAAAGATTTGGAAGAAGTAGATAAAAAGTGCATGATTTATTAAAGAAATTACACTTCATTGAAGCAATGGGAGATATCTCTGTTCAAGGCTACCTTCCCTTGTATGTCAATTTTTTTAATTGAGGAGGAAAAAAATAAAGGTATGAGATGAAGATCAAAAGGACAATTTACAGATAAAGACTCGAACCTTGGGGCCCCTAAATAGGAGAAAAATGGGCTTACCTTCACTCATAATAAGGGAAATGAAAATGAAAACTACACAAGATACCAGTTTCCAATGATCAGATTGGCAAAAATACAAATGTTTGACAACATAAGCTCCTGGTGAGGTGTAAAGTAATGGGCACTCTCATACATGGCTGGTTGCCATAAAAAATAGGAGGTGGATGGAGATTAAGCAATATTTAACAAAAGGCTTCACTATTCACTACATGTGGCTTCACTATTTTCCCTGTAGTTTCATTTCTAGGAAACTAGTGCGATGAGATACCTCCTCAGATAGTAGACAACGTATCCACAAAGTTATTCATTAAAACTCTATTTGTATCAGAAAAAGATTGGAATCAACCCAAATGTTAATCAATAAAGAACTGGTTGAATGAACTGTGACATATCCTCACCATGCAGTACTGTGCAGGTGTTAAAAAAAAAAAAAAACCCAGAAGAATATATATAAATTTAAAGAAGCAAGGGACAGAGTCTGTATATAGTAGAGAGTCTTTTGCACAGGAAAGAAGGAAAACTTAGGGTAAACACATATATATTTGTTTATTAAAAAAATATATCCACAGGAAAGATAAAGATGAAAGTAGGAAATATGGTTACTGATAAGTAGGGTGGGAGTGAGGCATGGGTAGGACTTAATAGGCATGTGTTAGTTTTCTACAGCTGCTATAACAAATTGTCATTTACTTAATCACCTAAAACAACATATACTTATTATATTACAAATCTGGAGGTCAGAGTTCTTTTTTTTAATTAATTAATTATTTATTTATGATAGTCACACAGAGAGACAGAGGGGGGCAGAGACACAGGCAGAGGGAGAAGCAGGCTCCAGGCACCGGGAGCCCGCCGTGGGACTTGATCCCGGGTCTTCAGGATCGCGCCCTAGGCCAAAGGCAGGCGCCAAACTGCTGTGCCACCCAGGGATCCCCCTGGAGGTCAGAGTTCTTAAATGTGCTTCCCTGAGCCAAAATCAAGATGTCAGCAGGGCTGTGTTCCTTTCTGGAGGCTCTATAGGGCAGACACCCTTTCATCTTCAGAGCCAGCAAGCATGGGTTGAGTCCTTGTCCCCTTGAGTCACTTTGACCTCTTCTCTTGTAGGAGGTCATTCTTCTGACTTCAGTCTTCTGACTCCCATTTTTTACCATTAAGAATCCTGGTTTTAATACTGAGTCTACCCAGACAGTACAGGATAATCTCCCAATATCAAAACCCTCAATCATGTTTATAAAGTCCCCTTTTCCATGTAAGTGCTGTGTTCACAGTCCAAGGATTGAGACATGGACATCTTTTCATGTGTGTGAGGGGCACGGAGGTGAGCATTGTTTGCCTCCCACAGCATGGAAATGATATTCTAATTTTTTAAACTTTTAAACTATGTATATGTTTAACTTATTAAAAACTAACGAGCCAAAATAGGAAAAAGAAAGCAAGCATGAAAGGCATATATACCAGCTACATTTTATGGGATTCAACACATCTAACCTTCAATAAAATATATGAGGCAGTGCAATTGTGTATAGGAGACTGAAAACCTTTGCTATTTAATAATTTTCCCAAATCATAAAACAAGTTGGTGGCAGAATTATGACTCAAGCTCAAGTTTTTATGACTCTGGAATACTTCCCAAGGTCATTCAGCTCTAGTATTTAAGCCCCAAATGAAGGTTCTTTCCATTACTTAACAGCTGCCTATGATCAGCTGTAATGCTCATACAAGTGTTTCTTCTCTTTGATCTGTTGCCTGTATGAAGAATAATAGTCAAATCTCCTGTACTTCCAAATTGTTACAAAATGTCCTCTTCAGGTTCTTTTAGAAGCTTCTCTTGCACTTGGAAAAATATTGATATGAGTAGCAAAAATAACACTTCTTGTGGGTGTGATCTAGTACCCAGGGATCGGGGCTGACTTTAGATAACAGCAGTTCTGGTAGCAAATAGAAAGAATCATTGACTATAGATGTTGATGGATGAGCAGCAGTGATGGTAGGATCCTATGGAAGTTCTTTTCTGGTTGTTTCTATTTTTTCAGGAAAATAGGAAGAAAGGTCATTGGGTGAGAGGGATGGGGAGGATGGTGTGCAAGTTTGGAAGAAGAGAATGTGTGGCATAGTTGTTTTGGAGAATGGGGTATCTTTTAACTGCTGGGCAACATAAAAAAGGCATTTGCTTTTTATAGTGATACCTTTAAAGAGGTTGAGGGCCAAGAAGGCAGCAAGTTAGCTTTAATCAAATTTGTGGCTTGCCAAGCAGGCAGGAGCAAATAAGAGAAGGAAAAGGGATCAGAGTGTTAAGCCAATGATTGACTCTAAAATTGCAGCCTGGAGGGGAGGGAAGTGAAACCATCAAGGAGATGAGGAACAGTAAAGAGATTTAAGAATCAATGAATCATAGTTCTCAGTGGTGTGAAAGGATAGTTGGCACAAAGCACGAGGGGACAGAGAATGAGATGTACACACTTGAGGCTATCATGGGTGGACAGCTCTGTAAATGATGGTGATGTTGAGGTCTTTGGCTCTGTCATGGGAGTGGCCCAGGGAAAGGAAGTCTCTGCTACATGGTGTATTGAAATTATTAAGGATTAGGACCTAATCAGAATGAGTGACATGAAACAACCCTTGGAAAATGAAGAGGGATGATTTGGGGTCAGTAGATGAGAGTGACAGTGAGATTCAGAATGGAAGGGAAGAGAATGGTCAGAAAGCAGCCATGGAGGTTGGAGGGTGAGCAAGGAGGACACTTAATCCCTTCCAGGTCTGGGGGAAGCAGCCAATACTAGAGTTTTCTGCAGGAAGCACGGTGTCTTCCTGAGGACCAAGTTTCTATTGGAACAAAAAGGTCAGGAAACATTAGAAGAAGAGGATGACAATAGAGGAGATTTGTTCTTTATGAGTCTAGGCAGTGCAGTGAAGAGGTCTTGGGATCAGGGAAAAAGGAAAAGAGGTGGACAGAACTAGGGATATTCAGAGCCATATGGACTATAGTGTGGGAGGTGAGAGGTGACCTTGGGTTTTGGGGCTCTTGAGGTAATTCCCATAAACGGAGATAAAGTGGTTAGTGTGGACCCAGGGGAGGGGTTGGGGGTGAGACTTTGACTAAACAGAGTTGGAGATGGTAGGTCTCCAGATTGCCTTTCTATTTCTGATGATGGGGCTAGGTAGATTGAAGGGAGGCTTGTCCCTTACCACATCGGGTGTTGGGCCTCACCCCAAGGGTGTCTGTTCTGTCCTTACTGACATCCTGGAAGATTCCTGGAGAAGCAGGTGTAGTATCAATGGCACCTCTCTCTACACATAATAAGGGTTGAAGGCATCATCTTGTTTCCACAAAATTAAGTATGGATTCTGGTCAGGAACCAGAGTAAAGTTTCCTTAAAGGGAAGACCAACTTGACAGATGGTTATCTAAAAAAGGGGGATCCCTGGGTGGCGCAGCGGTTTGGCGCCTGCCTTTGGCCCAGGGTGTGATCCTGGAGACCCGGGATCGAATCCCACGTCGGGCTCCTGATGCATGGAGCCTGCTTCACCCTCTGCCTGTGTCTCTGCCTCTCTCTCTCTTTCTCTCTCTCTGTGTGACTATCGTAAATAAAAAAATTAAAAAAAATTAAAAAAAATAAAATAAAAAAGGAACAAAGTTTACATTACTGTCATTGGAAGCATTCAGAGGTGCTGAGAACCCTGAGTTTCTTCTCATTAACTGATATGGAGTGTCCACTACATGCCCAGCACTGTTCAGCAGGCTGCAGGACCTGCAACAAAGGGGTAACACCATCTGCCCTCGAGGCAGACCCAGTTAGAAAATAGTGAAAATGTTGGATATACAGTCAGTGCCGTCCCAGGGGCCAAAGGCTACCACGGATATTGTTGAAATGTAACTTGTATTATTTACCTAGAGTTTGACTTTCATAAAGTATCAGCAAATCAAAAGCCAAAAGCAAAACTAAAACACAGATTGATTTCTGCTTCTTTGTACTGTTTTCCTGCAGGCATGTTTGATTTTTGAATTTATCGTTATTATGCAAGTCCTACATACGCTGCAGCCAGAAATGCCAAGGTGCCATAACAGGAATTTCCCCCCGCATTCTGAAGATGAATATATTGAGAACTGTAGATCTCTATTTTATATTTCCATTTTTAGAGACAATCACAAAAAGCTAAAAAGTGATTGATCAGGGATTAAATTCATTGATTTTAAAATCCATACGGCCTATTTTGTGTCTCTATGATTTTTTTTTTCCATCTAGGTTTTGCTCTGTCCCATCATCCCTTTTGATCCCAATTATACTGCTGAATCACTGTCAAATATAGGGACTCATAGGAATGGGTCATCTGGAAATGTTTGTCCTATTTTAGAACAAATTAAAAGTTGCCTCAGTTGGTGGTGTCTAACCCCTTAACTTAGAAGAGAGAAAATATTAATAGGAATCAACTCTGCTTATTTAACAGGTCGAGTTGGTCTGTGGTGTCCATGGGGATGCTTGAGGACAAGCCGATTAACATTGAGATTTGTGGAAACAGGATCAATAGTTTTCAGTAACTGAGGAAGATTACCAGAAGTCAGGGGAGCCTTTAACAGGGGCTCTGCAGTGCCAGGCCCAGGCCTGTCAAGCACTTGGCAGGCGATTGAGAAAGTCTAATTGTGGCTGATGATGAGTCATTTTACACGATTGTCACACCTCGGTTCTCCAGGTTCCATTTTAGGAACAGTATAACTTGCCCAGCCAGAAATTGCCTAATTTAAACCTTGAATCTTAGCTGTGTGAATCAAAATGACTCAGAAAGTGCAAATAAAATATTCCCAAGGAGTTGGTGATTGTTTCATTTTTCTCATAGCTTCTCTTCTTAGAACTGAGCCCATCTGTAGAGAAAAAAATACAAGTACTGGAGAATCGAATTTGGGTGGAAAAGAGAAGAAAACAGTCTCACAGGACACTAAATCAGAGCCTACATTTTTCTCTGAATTCAGAATACAAGGAAGGCTATTTAAAAATTTATGATCAAAGTTTTAATTATACAAAAAATAGAATATTTATTCTTTAAAAGGAGAGAGAATCGCTACCTTTTTTAAACATAGAACATTGATAATAAATGAAAATGAAGAGTGTATGTGTGTACCCACACGTACACACACAAGCACATAAACATATGAACTTTAATTCTCTATGTTCAACTCCTATCCACTGCCCATCTCCCATCCTCTGAGCCCTAACCAATTCCCCACTGTTCAAAGGCTGTCAGTAATTCCTGATGAAATGAGTAAAACCGACCTACTGTTCTTTGCTGAGACTAATTTTGATCCTTTTTTATTTAATAGCCACAGCCTAGGTTCTAAAAAGACTCCAGAACTCACAAAACCATGGCATATTGGCCTATGAAGTGAAGAACAAGTAGCGCTGAGTGATTAGATGATTCATAACGTATCATTTATTCTAGTATCCACAAAATATTGATATTTACAATAAATTTATATTTACAACAAATCATCTAGAATATAATAGCTACCATTCTTTATTTCTGTATAGTACTTCCCAGTTTTGAAGATGCGTATCTCATGTGATCCTCAGAGAAACCTTGTATGGTAGCTATGAATTTTTTATTTACAGTTTATAGGTACGGAATTAGAAATATGAAAGCTCAAATGATATGCCTGATATCAAATTATCCTACAAATCATGTACATTTTACTCAAAATCTAATGATGAGCAGAGATATATAATACACGATCCAAATATTTCCACCATAAAAGTATTAAGATCTCTGAAATAATAAGAATATAAATCAAATGGCTTCAATTATCCAGAGAAGTTAACTATGTGAAGCACATCATTTTCCCTGACTAATTAGGTGTCACTCTATTTTAGACATAATTTGGGGAAAAAAAACTTTTTGTAATTCTTAATGTGCAGATAGTTTCTTAATTCCTTTTATTTCATTTTATTTTATTTGTAAAGTTATGTTGTTTGAGATTTTTCTTGTTTCTTCCTGTAAACATTTATAACTATAAACATCCCTCTTTGAACTGCTTTTGCTGCATCCCATAAGTTTTGTTATGTTCCGTTTCCATTTTCATTTGTCTCAAGGTATTTTTTGATTTCCCTTTCGATTTCTTCTTTGACCAAGTGGTTGTTCAGGAGAATGCTGTTTAAGCCCCACCTATTTGTGAATTTCCTAGTTTTCTTATTGTAATTGATTTCTTATTTCATAATCTTGTGGTTGGAAAAGATGCTTTGTATGATTTCAGTCTTTTTAAATTCTTCAAGACTTGTTTTGTGGCCTTACCTATGGTATGTCCTGAAGAATGTTCCACATGCGGTTGAGAAGAATGTGTGTTCCTGTTGCTGGTGAACAGAATGTTTTGTATATTTCTGTTAGGATTGTGTGGTCTAACACGCTGCTAAGTCCAATGTTTTCCTACTGATTTTCTACCTGGACGTCCATTCGTTGTTGAAAGGGAGGCATCAAAGTCCCCTATGATTATTGTATTGCTGTCTATTCCTCCTGTCAGATCTGTTAATGTTTGCTTTGTATATTTAGGTGTCCAATGTTGGGTGCATAAATGTTTATAATTGTTATATCCTCTCGAGGAATTGGCCCCTTATCATTATAGAATGACCTCCCTTGTCTCCTGTTGCAGTTCTTGGCTTAAAGAGACTTTAAGCATTTATAAGCTCTGCTTCATTTTGGTTTCCATTTACATAGGACACCTTTTCCTTTCCCTTTGCTTTGAGCTATTGTGTGTCTTTAAAACTGAAGTGAATCTCTTATAGCACGTACTTGGGTCTCAGTTTTTGTTTTTGTTTTATTGTTTCAGTCACTGTAAGTCTTTTGATTGGAGAATTTAATCCGCTGACATCTAAAGTAATTATCAATGCGTAGGAGTTCACAACTGCTATTTTGTTAGTTGTTTTCTAGTTCCTTTGTTTCTCTCTTGGTATTTTCCTTTGTTATTTGATGATCTTCTGTAGTTGTATGTTTAGATTCCTCCTTCTTTGAGAATTTATCTATTTATTTGTTTATTTTTTTATCTTTTGTGTATTCATAATAGGTTTTTGCTTTGTACTTACCATGAAGACTACATAAAACACCTTATAGTGATAATAGTCTATTTTAAGTTGGTAACAACTTAACTTCACATACAAAAGCTCAACATTTTTATATTCCTCATTCCCATATTTTATATGTATAGTTTTCCACATGTGGAAAACTATACATATCAAAATATATATATAAATATATATATTTAAATATATATATATTTGGGGGGTGGGTGGAAGGACAGAGGGAGAGGGAGAGAAAGAATCTTAAGACATGGGCCTCAATCTCAAGATCCTGAAATCATGATCTGAGGTAAAATCAAGAGTTGGACATTTAACTGACTGAGTCACCCAGGCTCCCCTCACATTTTATTTTATTTATTTTTATTTATTTATTTAAAATATTTTATTTATTATTTTAGAGAGAGAACATGAGTGGAGGGAGGAGCAGACTGAGAGGGACAAGCCAACTTCACACTGAGCACAGAGCCTGAGGTGGAGCTTGATCCCATGGCCCTGCAATCAAGACTTAAGCTGAAATCGAGTTGGACACTCAACCAACTGTACCACCCAGGCATCCCACCTCTCACATTTTATATTCTTGATGTTATAATCTATATCTTTTTATATAGTGTTGACATTAACAAGTTATTCGAATTGCTAATTTTAATATTTTTTGACTTTTAACTTTTAGGCTAAAATTAGATGTATAGCCTACCACCTTTACAACATTGGAGTATTCTTTTCTTTTCTTTTCTTTTTGAAGATTTTACTCATTCCTTTGAGAAAGAGTGAGAGAGAGAGAGAGAGAGAGAGAGAGAGCATAAGCAGGAGCAGGAGCAGAGGGAAAAGTAGTCTCTCCACTGAGCAAGAGCCCTATGTGAGACTCCAACCCAGGACACTGGGATCATGACCTGAGCCAAAGGCAGTTGCCCAACTGACAGAGTCACACAGGTGACCAATATTGGAGTATTCTTATTATATAGTTACACCTACCAGTAAGTTTTATATTTTCATGTTATTAATAAGCATCCTTTTGTTTCAGCTTGAAGAAATTTCCTTATATTTCTTAGAAGGCTAGTATTAGTGGTGATGAATTCCTTCAGTTTTTATTTTTCTGGAAAATGCTCTATTTCTCCTTTAATTCCAAATGGTAGCTTTGCCAGGTAGACGATTCTTGATTGGTAGATTTTTTTCTTTTAGCACTTTGAATATATCATGTCACTTTCTTCTGGCCTGGCAAATTTCTGCTGAAAAATCTGCTAATAGTCTCATGGAGTGCCCTAGTACATCACAAATTGCTTTCCACTTGCTGCTTTTAAAACATTTTAAAGCTTTGTCTTTAACTTTTGACAATTTAATTATAATGTATCTTGTTATGAGTATCTTTAGATTGATCTTATTTGGAACTCTTTGTGCTTCATGGATCTGGATGTCTATTTCTTTCCTTGAGTGAAGGAAGTTTCAGATTTATGTGTTTGAGTCAGCTTTTTGCTCCCTTTTCTCTCCTCTTTCTGTGACATACACATATATTGGTTGTCTTGATGGTATACTCTAAGTCCTTTAAGCTATCTTCATTCTTTTTCACTCTTTTTCTTCTCCTTTGATTGGATGAGTGCCACTGCCCTGTTTTCAAGTTCACTGGACCTTTTTTCCACTTCATCTAGTCTGCTATCGAAACTTTCTATTGGATTCCTCAGTTCAGTTACTGTATTCTTCAGCTCTATGATTTGTTTGGTACTTTAATATTTTTTCTTTGTTGCAATTATGACTTTGTTCGTGCATTGTTTTTCTGACCTCTGTGAGCATCTTTATGACCATTAGTTTGAATTCTCTATTGGGTAAATCATTTATCTCCGTTTCACTGAGATTAGTATCTGGAGATTTATCTAGATCTTTTGTTTGGAACATAGTCTCTTGTTTCTTTATTTTCCTTAACTCTCTGTGTTGGTTTCTGTGCATTAGAAGAAAACAATCACCTCTCTCAATTTTGACAGACTGGTCTCATGTAGGAGATGAACCTTGTTAATCAGCTCTGACTGAGCTCCTGGTTATCTCTGAAACTTTTGTGACTGTCCCAGCCACATTTGTTCATAGAGTCTCCCCACATCTGTGAGTATGTCAAGACTTGTCAATGTCCCAAAGGGAAGAATCACAAACAGCACCTAGCTGCAGGCTGATTAGATGCCAGAACCTCAGGCAGCAGCTGGGAAAGTATGTAGTTAGTTAAACTCCTTCAAGAAAGAACTGGGATATGCATGGTTTTGCCTGCTCTTTCTGTGCTGGATCCAGGAGTATAGCTACAGCAGGTGCTCCTTCTCCAATTTAAAAACTGCTTCTTTGTTTGCAACAGTCCTTTGGGACTCAAGCAGAAGCCATAATAACTATTAGAGCTATGTAATTTGGGGGTCTGTACTTCAGGCAGCAGTTGTAAAAGTTGGGGTGCTAGATATTTGAACAAGCTCCTTCTAGGAAGATACTGGCAACTTGGTTTTATTGTTTGAGAGAGCAGGAGGGAGCAGGTGGTGGAAGTGCCCATTGGCTCCTCCAGGCTCTGGAGAGGATCATAGCCAGCCCCTCAATGTGTGCTAAACAGAAGTTGGACCCCAGCCGCTGAAGCTGGGGTGTCAGACATGTGTCTGACCTTCTTCTAGATAGATGTTGGTGACCAGTTTTTATCGTTAGAATGAATCCTTTTGATTTCTTTCAGATTATTGTTTTTGTTATATGTCAGGGAGTCCCTTTCTCATTAGTCATCTCATCTGTTTCCATTTTGAATTGTGGCATGGGTTAACAACATAGTGTTACATTTATTTTTACTAATTGTAAAGGTAATACATGCTTATTATTGAAAATTTGGAAAATCTACAAAGATATTTGTTTCAAAAATAAAAATTACTCACCCAGAGGGTAACCATTTTCTACATTTTATTGTATTTTCTATTGGTTGTCATTTTATTCTTATACAGATATTTTCTTAAAGATGCTGTGAGGATGACTCTTTATACAAATTGTGTATTGTTATTATTTTTCTTACTATTCCATAATTATTCTATCATAACATTTTTGAATGTTTATTTATTTATACAGTGTTTATAATCCAGGATGCTTTTTCCACATTGAGATCCTTAACTTAGTGATGACATCTGCAAAGTCTCTTTTGCCATGTAAAGTAACATATTCTTGGGATTAGAACATGGGCATCTTTGGGAAGCTATAATTCTACTACAAAAGATAAAACATAATTTGACTTTCTATAACACAGAATTTGTAGAAGTGCTAGCAAATGTACTGATTTCATGTCCTCCTAGTTCAGAAATGTTTTAATCAGGATTTTTGCATGGTTGAAGAAATTAAGCAGAAGAGAATGTATTTTTTGAATTCCTAATAAGGAAACTGAGATTTAGTGAGGTCATGAAACATCTTGAAAATCAAATGGTTGGAAGGTAGAAGATCTGACTTCTTAGTTCATTACCATTTTTGGTTGTTTATTTGTTTTCAGTTTATTATCTTCAATTAAAAAAACTAATGATATGCACATCAAGTCATCATGTTGTACACCTTAAACTTATACAATGTTACATATCAATTATATCTCAATAAAGGCAAAGAGACCCTAATGATATCAATGCCAAAAAGTCAAGTTAGTGCTAATTCTACAATATCATTACTGCTATAAAAGTAGTTTGTTTTCATGTCAGTAATATTGGCATAGCCAAGAAATAATCGCAAGAGATTGTACAGCCACAGTGCTTCTTTGTAAGTGGTTCAGTGATACTATTGGTGGCTGCCAGACTCAATATATATTTTGGTCTGTTTATCTTTAGAAATCATATATCTTTCAAGATCCCATTTAAACTTCTAATAAGAATATGTGTTAGTTACAGGGAAGCAGATTTTAGTGGGCTTCATATGTTAGGAACAAGAGTGTTTTTTATAAATACTTTTCATTCCATTAACTACTTCTGCAAAGGTTTAAGTCCATATAAGTATGTAAGTTATAAACATCATTTTAAAAAACTTTATAGGGGAGCACCAGTGGCTCAGCAGTTTGGTGCCACCTTCAGCCCAGGGTATGATCCTGGAGATCCAGGATCAAGTCCCATGTCGGGCTCCCTGCATGGAGCCTGCTTCTCCCTCTGCCTGTGTCTCTGCCTCTCTGTGTGTGTCTCTCATGAATAAATAAATGAAATCTTTAAAATAAATAAATAAATAATAAAATAAAAAATAAAAAACTCTATAGGTGTCTTATAAGGACAATTGATCCACTTCTATTATTTTAAAGTATTGAAGACAAAAATTAATAGTTGGCTGTGATTTTAGTAAGTATGGAGAAAACACATGAAAAATTATCTTTAAGATTTTGGATCAGATGAAGTTATTAAGTTTTATATCTGACTATGGGTCTGTGATTTGATATAATTGTGTCTCTTTGCATGAAGTTGTTCTAGCTAATATTAATCTTGTCATTAGAAATGATATGAGCATATATATTGCACTTTGGAAAAATCTAGCTAGTATTATATATATAATATATAGTATTAGTATTATAGTATATAATATATAGTATATAGTATTTTATATATATATATATATATATATATATATATATATATATATATATATATAATAGGCACTAAAAAGCAACTTCTGCTCTCCTTCCAATGGACAGTTTTTAGCCAGGTTACTAACTATCTAGATGATCATCAGATTTAAGAGAAAGGTTTGTGTCTTTCAATGAATGAGCATAGCCTAGGGCATCTTGTCAACTCACTTGATGCAGTTATCAATACTTTTACCTGCTTGGCTTTCTCTGAATAATAGTCCATGTTGACTCGTTTATATTTATAGCATGTTTTATGGAAATCCAAGAAGGTAGGGATGAGAGTACTGACCTTATGATAAAGTAACTCAGGTATCTGCTGGTTCAGGACTGCAGGATTACTGTACTAATTGTAGACTCACAAGTGCTGTTGAAAGAGCAGTCACAAAGCCAGCTTATTTAGTCAATTTTGAGGGCATAAAGAAAGGAATGATACACTGCAAAAAGACATTCTTGCTGCTATACTCTGCCTAGAATCACTGAGAAGAGAAGTCTACAAGGTCTTGGTTGAGGAGCAGAGAGTAATATAGAACTGGGTACATACTACTAGCAGAGAGATATTCTGAGTTGCCCCTTTAGTTTTTTATCATACCAGGTAGCGCTGATAAGATCATTTAAGAAATAGAAACATTATTTTTTATCACATTCTTAATGGTATCCTGTATGTTAGGAATATACAAAAAGTGTTCAGGATGCTCCTGTGACATTCCTGCATTCTTTACTGGAATACCAATCTCCAGTAATTATCTTCTTTTTTTTTAAAAAAAAGATTTCATTTATTTATTCATGAGAGACACACATGCCTCTGTTTAGGCAGAGACATAGGCAGAGGGAGGAGCAGGCTCTCTGGAGGGGGAGCCTGATGTGGAACTTGATCCCAGGACCCCGGGATCATGACCTGAGCCAAAGGCACACGCTCAACCACTGAGCCACCCAGGCACCTCTCCAATAATTATCTTCTGATTCAAAGTCAACAGCTATGATCCTTGCCTCTGTTTTTTTTTTTTTTTTTTTTCATTATTTCACTGGAAATCTGGTTCTGTTTATCTTATGATGTGCTTAGGAGCATACCTTCATTCCATTCTTTGCCAACTCTTCTACATAAGTCTTCCAATTCAGTAAGACTTCCTATGATGACTGCCTATTCAATGAGCTCCAGTCTAACCCTTGCTTCTTTACTTAATGATTAGACCCCAAGAGGAGTGAAGAGTAAGGGATGCATAGAGCCAGTAGACCATAGAGTGGCACCCTCTCAGTAGAGAAGACCAGTGGCCAGGATAGCATTCTCTATGGCATCCTACCTTTCAACTAAGCATCCTGTCTTTGTGAATAAAAACTGAATGAATAAATCCAAGAGGACACACCAGCCATTATGGTGAAGATCATCATATTTATAAACTTACAAGTTGTAAGTTAAGAAGAGACAAAATGAAGAATCTTTTATTGAGAAGCAGAGCTAAGAGGTTATGTTACAGGATCTTAACAATAGAGAAAATAGGCAAACGTAATATTTATGTAACTAATTTATTGTGAATTTTTTCTTCACTAACTGACCATACTATTCCACAAAGTTTTTGGGGTAGTCTAAAGAAGATAATAAACATATAAATTAAAAAATATGCCTAGAAAAATATTGATAATATAGCAAGAACAGATGGAGAAAAATTTAGAAAATAGAGCAATTTGTGTTCTTTGCCATCCTGAAATCACAGGGAGAGAAGAAAAGTATTCTTTGGTTCTGGCTACAAAGACTCTTCCTATGCGTTAATGGGAGCCTGGTCTCTGGGGAAGTTTACTGTAATTCACTTTACTCTCCCTAGTAAGCCAATTTAATCTTTTTCCTTTAAATAAATATAGCTTTTTGATGGCTCCTCGCTTATTATCCTTTTTACTTATAATATTGAACTTTCTGATTACTGCAAGTGATGTTTTTTTAGCGTCCAATTAAAAGTTTAGGCTACTAGTGACTTTGTAGAGCACAGCTCTTCTAAATCAGCCAACTGGTGGACAATATTCACACATTCTTGTTCTTTGCAAAACAAGTACTGAACGTGCAAATATAAAGGAAAGTGTCAGTTTCTATAATGGCTTGTTTCCTATCCTATTTCTGCATGTATTGAACCCAAATGAACCTGAATGGTTCATTTTTTCCACCTAAATGTAGCTTCTATTTTATTTTCTAAAAAAGAAATAAAAAAGAAAAAAAAAAGAAAATCCCTTCAACTCTCCACCAATTGGCCCGGAAATTAAAGAAAATATATTTTATCTATTTATGAATCATGATAGTTGACTTTGTTAATGCATTTATTACAGAGAAAATCCCTTTATTATATTTCAGTATATTTCAAAGTTCTGTTTCTTCATAGTTTAATACTGAATGATCATTTAATAAGTCCTATACATGTGAATTAGAAATTAAGTTGTATTTTAAAAATGCCTAATTGGAACATTCAAATTATAGTTGCTTATGATGCTATGGTGTCTTTTGTATGATTTAGGACTACCATTAGGTAACATCTCATTTTTTCAAACTAATAAGAAGCATGTTTTTAAAAAATGTTTAAAATATAGTCTTTAACAATTTCACTAAAAATATTTGAAATAGTCTCTAAAGTCTTTTTGTATAATATTAAAAAATACAAACTGTTTACATATGTGTAGATATATATTATTTTGAGTTCTGCTATTATGCAAAATTTATTTCTCACATGTAACTTTGTATTATGTTCTTCATACTTTCCATTTTAATGATCACATAATAGATGTCCACCAGCCAGATTTTTGTTTCCTTGAGTATTATTTTGCCATTGGGTATTTTTCTTCCTTTCTTTCCTGCTTCTTTCTTTCTTTCTTTCTTTCTTTCTTTCTTTTTTTCTTTCTTTCTTTCTTTCTTTCTTTCTTTCTTTCTTTCTTTCTTTCTTTCCTTTCTTTTCGGCATTATTTTTTCTCCACTATTATAAATGTACAGCAAATTATTATAAGTTTTAGAACATACTTTTGGCAATTCAAATTCTTTGAAAATTATTGAGACTAGCTTTAGGGCCCAGTGTATGACCTATTTCAGTAAATGTTCCATATACACATGAAAATTTGTATATTCTGCTGGTGAATGCAGTGTTCTATATGTGTTAATTAGGTGATGTTGATCATTCTTGCTTTTCAAATCTTCTATGTCAGCACTGTCTAAGAAATAAAATGCTGTCTCTATATATAATTCTTATTTTAAATTTTCTATTCACATTACAAAGTAAAAAAACAGGTGAAATTAATTTCAATTATATATTTTACTTAATGCAATATGCCCCAAACATCATCTCAATGTGTAATTAGTATAAAATTAATGAGTTTTTAATAATTTTTTTAAATTTTTATTTATTTATGATAGTCACACACAGAGAGAGAGAGAGGCAGAGACACAGGCAGAGGGAGAAGCAGGCTCCATGCACCGGGAGCCCGACGTGGGATTCGATCCCGGGTCTCCAGGATCGCGCCCTGGGCCAAAGGCAGACACCAAACCGCTGCGCCACCCAGGGATCCCAAAATTAATGAGTTTTTAAATCTTATTCTTTTAACTTATCCTTCAGTGTCGGATATATGTTTGATATTTACAGTGCATTTCAATGGAAGTGCTAAATTTTGACCCTTATTTAGATTTCACAAAATTTACTCCTTAAAAAATGGATACAGACTTACATATCCAGCTTGTTCTACCCAGACTTAAAAGTTTTCAATACTTCAATTAAGTGCCAAAAATAATTTTCCTTTAATATTTACATTAATGCCAATAAAACTTATTTATCTGTTTTAGAATATTTGATTTAACTTTTGAGGCAAAAGCATATAATTTTCAAAATTATATCTGTTCAAGTTTAATAAATTGACTAATTTTTGTGCCAATTCAATAATAACAATTTAAATTCATATTGCTAAGTTGAAAAACAATTTTAAAATTATCAACATCAAGAAAGCATCATTTAAATTTTCTTGTAGTGTTTGTTGCCAATTTATATAATAGTGTTGAAGACAATTAAAACTTCTATGTTGATTCATGTTAGAAAAATGTGTAATACTAAGTATTACTGACTTGTATTATGTAAAGTTGTGATGTTAACATAGATTGTCATACCTATTTAGCTAGACTATAATAAATTGTTTCTTTCCTTGAAATCTGAAAATTTAGCTCATTCATATGCAGTGTGATATCAGTGAGGAAACATAAATCACACTTCTAAATTTTTGTCTTTGACTATTAGATATTTGAAAGGCATCTTTTTCTTTCAAGGAAATCTTGAATTGGAGTTAACAATACAATAAATATTTGTTAAATATTCCACACTGAACTTTGGCAAAGAACATGAGATAATGAATTTCATTGTCTTCTATTTCTCTCAGTAGGTCCACAAATTGGTGATGAATCCCACCACATATATATAGATATATATGGTCATAGAGACCATTTCAGAAAGGTGAGCACAAATATTTTCAATATGTATCATATATTTAAATGAATTAATGAAGAAAGTATGAATTTCTTGTTTAAAATTCCAATAAATATGGATTTTTTGATCTAAAGTTCCTGGAGCACTGTTGTGTCAGAAACTAATTTAAATATTTAGTTGAAAATTTTCTTTGACAGATGTAAAAGATTTAAGAATATCTATGCCATCAGTACAAAAGTTTTGGCTGTGAATTTCCAACTTTTTTGTAAGTTGGGAAGCCCTTGAGACAATACATGTCCCAAATATTAACCAGGCAGAGTCTGTTACATTACATAACTCATTTAAAGCTAAAGAAAAGTATTTGCATTTTAAAGTCTTATATTTTATGGGCAATAGTTTGGCGGCTTAATCAAAGATCTTTTGCTTTGTGTAAAAATCTATTTTGGGGCTTTTTTCCATAACTTTCTAGCTAAATTTCCATATTTAAGATTATAATGTTCTCATACCTCTATGTAAAAATGATTTTCTATTTTGTGCAAAAATCAAGCTGCTTTATAGCTGGGCAAAGTTACAGGTCTAGCTCCTATTAAAAATTGTTTAACACTTGTTATTGGACATTCAATTCTCATTCTAAGTGGCTAGTTTTGCCAATTCTTTTTTGACTGTTGAAAGCGAACTTCTTATATAATGCTAAATATGTCTCAATATTTTCACTAATCTTTAAACATTTTTTAACTTAACAAATACCTTTTTTGCTTTATTCTGTCATAAAAAGTTAAAATTGCCTTTTATTATGAGATTTGTAGCATCTGTTTCCCCAGTTTTTAAAGAGTTACTGTATCAAAAAAAAGTTACTGTATCAGTTATAACACTGGTTCCTGCATCTTTTTTGCTGTTGTTGTTGTTGTTGTTGTTTTGTTTGTTTCTGCATTTAATCTCATTTCTGTATTTGTAAGTTGTCTTAATTTTAAATTAAAAAATTGTTCTTACTAATTTTAAAAATTGAAATAATTTAATTACATTGTAATTAATCACATGGTCTTTAATTCTTGCTGTCTCCACAAAATATTCAAATAAACATATTAAAATATTACATTGATATGTAGGAAAAAAGTCATTCCAACTTAATCTGTTGATGCCACCTAGATTGTTGTATTATATTAGAATGGGTGCCAGCACCTGACACATGTACTACATACAGCAATAACAGCTTGCAACAGTCGAAAATGAAATGCAGCCTTACCAAAACACAATTATGTTGAACAAAAATTATTTTATAGTCCTTCAGTTATAAAAGTTGAATAATTTAAAATAATATATAAAATAAAAAATTCAATTCTTCAGTTGTAGTCACAGGTGGCTCATGGCTAGTAAATTGGACTGCACAATTCTAAATTGTTATATGTATTTTTGCATTTGTTCCATCAAAAACAGAGAATATGTTAAGATCTTTCCTGGGTGACGGGCACTAAAGAGAACACTTGATGGAATGAGCACTGGGTATTATACTATATGTTGGCAAATTGAGTTTAAATAAAATATTTTGAAAAACCAGATATTTCACTGATTGAGAAATGTTATTTTTCCTTTTAATTCCATCAGCTTTATATATTTGAAGCTATGTTAGAATCTAATTTGCTCTTTAATTTATCTATTGTATTTCTAAATTCAGTTATATTTTTCAATTCTAGAATTCTATTTTATACCTCTTTTTGTTAATTCTTGTTTTCTGGTTCTTTTTCTTGTTATTAAATTTTGAACATGTAATCACAGATTTTTGGAAAAAAGTGATTCTGTTCATTGACTGCAATATCTGTAGCCCAGTATTTTTTATTACCTGTCCTATATCTTTTTTTTTCCTCTGGCGCTGTGTGCCTGGTGATTTTTTATTGTGTATGAAATATTGCAGAGGTTCTAGATGATTATTTTCTTCCATCTTCACTTGGGACTTAAATTGATTCTAAGTTTTATTTCAATCTTTTAAAAGACCTGATCAATTTCCACCTAACCTTAATTTCTAGGATTCAGTCCTTCTAAAGCCTCAGATTGTTTATCCCTCAATATAAGCACACGTGTAAACTCCAGTTTTTATCTGCTCCACACATCGAGCAGATTGAGATTGGCAAGAGTTGTGCTGAGATTTTCAGCCTCTTATCAAGCATTCTTTGTGGACCATAGGTGTCATATTCACTTTTCTGAGCTTCTCTCTATAGGATTTTGGTTGCTCAATTCCTGATTATATCGGTAGCCCAAACTACAAATATGTCTCTTCAGTCACTGGAAATTCTACTCAAATTTTCTTCTATTATCCAAGTTTTGTTCAGTATCTGTCTCTTGGCTGGTATCACTTCTGAATCAGCAAATGTCTTGAAGAGGAAAGCATTGAAGAAGGTTAGACTCATCTCTTTGATCTCTGCCTATAAAATCCTGGCTGCTGGGTGGCATTTCTTATCTTTTCTTTTTAGTATTTTACAAACTTCCGTTGTTATTCTCAGTTGGGAGAATTGGTTTTCTCCAGGTTAAGCCTTTAGAGCTGGAAGCGAAAGCTTTTCTAAGCCATAAAAACCAGCACTATCTATAGATTTTTTCCTCTTGATTATATAAAGGATACATATTTGTTGTAGCAACTATAGAAGACTCAGAAAATATTAAAATAAGTCATTCATCTTCCAAATAATTACTTTTTAACATTCATATATTCTATGGACTAAAAGTTTGTGTCCATCCAAAATATACATGTTGATGCCTTAATCCTCAATGTGATGATATTTGGACAGAGGCCATTGGGAGGTAATGAAATGGTGAGGGCAGGGCCCAGGTCAGGGGAGATTAGTGCTCTTAAAAGGGAGACACCAGAGACCTTTCTGTCTCTTTCCCTGTCATGTGATGACACAGTGAGAAGGCAGCTGTCTATATGCCAGGAAGGGAATTCTCACCAGAATCTGACCATATTGGCACACCCTGATCTCAGACTTCCAGACTCACAGAACTGTGGGAAATAAATTTCTGTTGTTTGAGCTACCCACCCAGTCTACAATATTTTGTTATGGCAGTCTGAGCTGACAATATATATATATATCTTGGTTCTATATCTCTACCATACACATATCTTGGTTTTTGAGTAAATGGAATCCTATATATGCTTTTTATAATCTGATTCATTTAAATTTAGCAATGTGTTAAATATTTTTGTTTCATTAAATATTATTCTACTACATATTTTACTAATAACAGAATCCAATTAGATTTTTTCTTACTTTTTATTATTTAAAGTAATGCTATGATGAACATGCACGTACAGAGTTTCCTTCTTTCTCCTATTTCATCATGACAGATTCTTCAATGTGCAGTTAATTTAAATAAGTAAATAGTTATGTGTTTATATGTATGTGTATACACACACACATATATATATAAACTTCATATTCTAGAAAATTTTAAAGATAGAAAAAAGTAGAGACAATAGAATAATTAACCTCTGAGTACCTGGAATCCAATGTCATATTTCTCAAGCTCTTAAAAATATGATTTGGTCCTCAATTTAAATAGTGAATAAACAATTGATTCCTATATGTTAGGGACTTAAGGAAGTGTTAGGATTTTGTTTTTCCCAACTCCAAATATTTGACTTTTTAATTTCTTATATTGTCAATGTACAGCAACCTCAAACTTCTAGAAGTCCAACTGGTATTTATAGTCCTGATTGCTTTGACCATCTGTGGGGCTAAATTTACATTGCTACTTCAAGAACTCTGGAAAGTCACAGCAGGACCTTGGGCATTTTATTTCTTCCTTGGGGACCCCAGAAGGGTTGGGAGAAAAAGAGAGGAACTGAGAAAGGGGACTTTGGGCTCAAGGTCACGTCCCTTGAAACTACAAGAATTAAGAAGGGTGCTTGTTGGGTCTGATTCATGCCTGTGTGAGTGAAGTGATATGTTTTTTCTTTGGGAGATTGGCCAGGGTTCTTAGAAGAAGTCGGCTAGGAAATGTCATTTTGAAACTTTCCAGATTCAGATTCTATGGGACATGAGACCTGCTTTTCAAGGAACAGGTCTAAAGTTCAAAGCAGAGGATCCCTGGGTGGCTCAGCGGTTTAGGACCTGCCTTTGGCTCAGGGCGCGATCCTGGATTCCCAGGATGGAGTCCCGTGTCGGGCTCCCGGCATGGAGCCTGTTTCTTCCTCCTCCTGTGTCTCTGTCTCTGTCTCTGTCTCTCTCTGTCTCTCTCTCTCTCTCTTTCTCTCTGTGTCTATCATAAATGAATAAATAATAAAATAAATCTTTAAAAAAAATAAAGTTCAAAGCAAAGGATTACCTTTGAGGGCACAAACTACTTAGAGCCTGATGATTTAAAACTGGCTGAAAGAGCTGCATCACCTGAGAAAAATTTTGCTGTGTTGAGGTTGTCAGGGGCTAAGAAATGAGGGGCTCAGTCATCAGTGCTGGAGACTGAAAGTGTTGTAGAGGAGTTGGAAATGGTCAATAGAGCAGATTAGCAATGGAACAGACACTGGAAAGAGTCACCAGAGAACTGGAGGTAAAGAGTACCGCTGGTTGGAGGAAGCAGCAGTGGCAGGTCAGGACGACATGTGCTTATGATTTGAAGCCTGAGAATCTGAGGGAGGTGGGGTGAGAAGGGTGGCTAAGGCCAGCTTCCTCTTGTTTCATTGTCTGGGCTCTGGATTTTCCCTCCTTGAACAGCATAGCCTGAGAAAGTCATATAAGTTTTTGCTGTTATTCATTTGGTTCCACGTAACTTCAACTCATTTTCTTCCACTTGGAATAAGCACATTAATCCTCAACAAAGTGGGACCATCATGAAGGAGGTGGCTCTTGAAATGGACCTTGAACATCATGTAGGATTATAAGAAAAATGGTGGAAAGAGTTCTAGACCAAAGTACATGTGCTAAAGTTTAGAGGCACAAAAGCAGGTCAGTAATTAGCAAGCAGTGACATACCTGGTGACTACCCCATAGGTTTTCAATTGGAGGGGAGAATCAGCTGGAAAGCACATTTGAGGCCATGCAGCAGAAGGTGGCAATGGCAGCAGGAACCGGGGAATTAGCGGAATCATTTTGGGAAAAATTACTTTCTTCTGCTTTTTAAGAGTAATAATCTAAAATCTCCATCCTCATTTTTTTCTTTAAATATTTTCTTTGATTTAAAAATCAATAGGGGAGTTTAGAACATTTGGGAAAATGTAACAAGAACAGAAAAAAAAATCACCCATATTTTTACCACCTAGAATCAACCTTTTACATTTTCTTCCACAAATTTTCATTTACATATTTGTGACATATGAGCATTTTTTAAGCTTTGAAAGTTTAATTGATGTGTGTAATATTACATCCAAAACATTTCTTCATTCTATTATCCTATTTTCATAGATATCAATTAATGGCTTCCAGTACTCCATGATGTTGATATACCATAATTTAATCATTTATCTCCTGCTAGATTTATGGGTTACCTCTTTTATGGAGAGGATAGTGAGCTTTCAAAACAGCGATAAAAAAGATCTTTACAGTTTAGAATAATAACTAGAAAGAAAGAAAATTTGATAGGAATATATAGGTCTTTTAATAGATTAATTTATATTTTAGTTTCAAAAGAATAACAAGTACCAGTAAGATACCAGATGAACTGACATGAAAAGGACCCAGGAGCTTAATTTAATTGCACTCTCATTGAAATGATAGTTGTGATTGTGATTGTGATTTATTTATTTATTTTTAAGATTTTATTTATTTATTCATGAGAGACACAGAGAGAGAGAGAGGCAAAGACATAGGCAGAGGGAGAAGCAGGCTCCATGCTAGGAACCCAGTGTGGGACTCGATTCTGGGACTCCAGGATCACACCTTGAGCCAAAGACAGACGCTCAACTCAGGTGAGCGTCACAGAGCCACTCAGGTGTCCCTGTGATTGTGATTTAAAATAAGAAATATATACCTGGTTTTCATCCCCATTTCTGGCACAGAGTTCCTAAAAACCTTGGAATTTCCGAAGTGATGAGAGCAAGTAAAAATGTCTTTTATTTGCATTAGGACCTTTACTTATGGTTCAGGGCTGGTTGCCAGTGGAGCTAACCTTTTGATGAACGGGTTGAACTTTCAGTCTTGCCCCACAGCCTTCCCCAGCCAACCTCTCAGGAGAGGAAAGGGGCACATGAATGACTAATGTTTCATCAACCATGCCTGTGTCACGAAGCCTAGACAAAACCCTCCAACCAGGAAGCTTGATGAACTCATATAGATTTGGGGACAGTAGCAAGCTCTGAGAGAGCATGGAAACACTGCACCCTTTCCCTGTACCTGTACAGGTGCATCTCTTCCATCTGGCTGTTACAGCCTTTTATAATAAAATGGTGATCTAGTAAGTAAAATGTTTCTCATGGTTTTATGAGCCACTCTAGTAAAGTAATCAAACCTGAGGAGGGACTACCATTTGTTAGAACTTCTAGTTTGTAGTGGGTTGGTCAGGCACACAGATAACCTGGTTTTCAACTGGCATCTGAAGTTGAGGGGAGTGATGGGGGGAGGAGCAGGCTTGTAGGAGTTACCCTTAGCCAGAAAACTTTATTGATTTATTTATTTAGCCAGAAAACTTCGATGCTGTTTCTTGATAGATGGTGGAAGAATTGAGTTGAATTGTTACTGGTGTCTAGAGAATTGCTTGGTGGTATGGGGGTATGTCCCCTGTTACACACACATTGGAATTTGTCTCAGAACCAAAAGAAACTAAATAGCTAATGTGATCTCAGGTTTTTGTTTTCTGGGTTTTTTTGAAAGGTTTTATTTATCTATTCATGAGAGAAAGAAAGTCAGAGGCAGAGGGAGAAGCAGGCTCCCTATGGGGAGCCTGATGTTGGACTCAATCCCAGGACCCTAGGATCACGACCTGAGCCAAAGGTAGATGCTCAACCACTGAGCCACTCAGGTGCCCTTGATCTTAAGTTTTTAATGTAAACATAGTGCCACAATAAAAGTAAATAAAGGTCCCTCTAAGCTTTGATACATTTATTAAGGAAAAATAAATTACTTGAGAATGAATGAGAATAAGGCAGTCAATACTTCCCAAGGCAATCTCCCTGAGAAGGATATATATAAGGACAAGCTTGAGATTTCAACTTTTAAATATAGATTGGAGATGAGAATGAGTAACATTATTTTCCAGGAATGCTTCCCCCATGACATCATGCTAATAGTTCTCTGCGGTCTAGGGTTTTAAATTAAGGAAGTTGTTGGACAACAAATGCTAATTTCCATTTTGCACATTAGATGAATCAGCAAAAAGCAATTAGAGTAAAATTATTTCAATAAAGCTTAACCACTCAGGTCCTTAAATTTTGACCATGAGTTTATAATATACACACACTATGTAGATGTCAATGAGAAGGTTTCAGAGATCGGGTTGAATGGAAACGAGGTGGCACAGTGAAGGTATGAAGCATACAAGATGATGAGCAGAACATAGACTCTGTTTAAGAATTACACAGTAAAATGAGGTCAGCAAGGGCACAGGAGATTAACTAAAATGCAATGGCATGTATGCAATGATTGCAGTTAATACAGGAACCAGGAGAACCAAAATGAGTGAGGAATTAGTGACTCTATTGGAGTGCGATGACAGGAATGGAATGATACATACAGGTGACATTGAGCTGGTTGTGGAGGACAAAGGATGAGTATTCCAGGAAATAGTGACAGCATATGAGAAGGCAGAGAGAGATCATCTCTGACAAAAGTCACATTCTAGCTAGACAACAAGCTATGAGGTTTCTGATCTTTTTAATAAAGTGGTTGTAATTGAAGATGTTTTCTTCCTTTAGTTAGCCAGAAATTTATTCATAATTTTGTTGAGCAGTGTGTGTTATAGGCCAAATATCATTTATTCCTCACAACTCTGTAATGTAGGCATGATACTGTTTTCTCCATCTTGCTTCTGGGGCAATGAAGTCTAGAGAGTTCCAGTATCTTCTTAGGATCACTCAGCCAGACCGGGTATTTGAACCCATGCGTTTGTCCATAAGAACATTTTCTCAACTGCTGTTTGTTTTGTGACCATTGCAAGCTTTTCTCTATCCTGTGAGATTTCTTTTCAGTGTACAGATCTGTGTGGGCAGATGCACATATACAGTAGTTATTTATGATTGTCTGACCACTTGGATGATATTGTTCACTTTGTATACATCCTTTGGAATCATTAACCCTCATTCCTCTCCTATGTAAATGTTGACAGCAAACTTTCCTATGCACTGTTCTAAACATTGCCTATATTAACTCATTTAATCATAAGTAACTTGCCCACGAGCAAACAACTAGGATGTAGTGCAGCTGCTGTGTGAACCCAGGAACTAGGACTCCAGACACTATGCTCATAACCACTACAATATATTCCTCTTTAATCTTAGTTACCCTTCAAATTCCCACACTTGAGCTCATCTTACCTGTTACACTGTCTCAGACTATGTAAGGCTGAGTTCCCAAGCATCTAACTTACACCATTGGAACTGTGGCCCTAGACCTTTCTTACATTGTGTGGTTAGATATTGTACTGCACATCCTAATTTTTCTGCTCTTACCAGACTGAAAGCCCATGGAGGTAAGCATCTCTGACTGACATCATCATAAGCCACATCTTTCCCTTCGATATTTGTCACCTGGGAAATAAATAAATATATCTGTAGTTACTAACATCATAGTTATGGATATTAATATTTCATTATTGCATTGTGCTATAAGCTTTATAAGCACTGATGATCCCAGGTGCTATCATCCTATGCAGAGCTATTTACCTCGAACCTAAGTTCTCTGCATTTTAATCCTCTAATACATTCACTATTTATTGGAGTATATTTTTGTTACGCACACACACACACACACACACATACTTTGTGTGTGTGTGTGTATATATATATATATATATATATATATATATATATATTTATATATTTGCCTTTCCTTTGCTGGCTAGTGGCCTGCGATCATGTCTTCTTTTGACGAACAAGCTCAATTCTTTTTCAGAGCAGTTTTACGTTCATACCAAAATTGAGCAGGAAGTACAGAGTACTCACATATCTCCTGCTTCCACACATGCACAACCTCCCATGCTATCAACATTCCCAGTCTGAGAGGTACATTTTTTGATGATCTTGTATTAACAACTCATTATCATCTAAACTCCAGAGTTTACATGAGGGTTCACTCTTGGTATTATATATCCCATGAGTTTTGACAAATGTACAATGACAAGTATCCCTTACTATTCTACAGAATAGTTTTACTGCTCTATCAATCTGCCATGCTGTGCCTATTCATCCCTTCCTCACCTTTATCTCTTGACAACTATTGATCTTTTTACTGTACCCATTGTTCTGCCTTTTCCAGAATGCTATATAGCTAGAATCATGCTATGTTTTTTTTTTTTTAATATAAGCTTCATGCCAGACAAGGGGCTTGAACTCATGATCAAGAGTTGCATGCTCTACCTACTGAGCCAGCCAGTTGCTCTTGCATTTTTTTTAAGATAGACTTATTTCACTTTGTAACATGCACTTAAATTTCCTCCATGTCTTTTCATAGCTTGATAGCCCATTTCCTGTTAGCACTGTAAAATAGTCCATTGGATGTACCAGTTTTTTTTTAATCCATTTACCTAGCGAGGTATGTTTTGCATGCTTCCAAGTTTGGGCAATTATGAATAAAGCTGCTATAAACATCCGTGTGCAGGTTTTTATGTGGGCATAAGTTTTAACTCACTTGAGTAAATACCAAGGAATGTGATTGCTGGATCATATAGTAAGAGTATATTCAGTTTTGTAAGAAATCACCAACTTGTCTTCCAAAGTGACTGTTGCAATCGATTCTGTTTGAGATCTCTAGTTTTCCTCTGTACATATTTTTTTTATTCTAGTAAAAACACATAACATGAGATTACCCTCTTAATTTTTTAAAAGATTTATTTATTTATTTATTCATTCATGAGTGACACAAGGAGAGAGACAGGCAGAGATACAGGCAGAGGGAGAAGCAGGCTCCACGCAGGGAGCTGGACTCAGGACTTGATCCCAGGTGTCCAGGATTACACCCTGGAGTGAAGGTGGCCCTAAACTGGTGAGTCACCCGGGCTGCCCACATTTCTTTATTTTAGAGAGAGAGAGTGCACAAGTGGGAGGGGCAGTGAGAGAGGGAGAGAGAATCTCAAGCAGACTCTGCTCTGAGCCTGGAGCCCCACACAGGGCTCAATCTCATGACCCTAAGATCATGACCTGAGCCAAGACCAGGAGTTGGATGCTTAACTAACTGTGCCACCCAGGTGCCCCTACCTTCTTAAATTCTTAAGTGTGCAGAATAGTATTATTTACTATATGCACATTATTGTACAGCAAATATATAGAACTTTTTTTTATCTTGCATGACCTAACGTCTAAACCCATTGGACAGCAACTAATTTTCACCTTCCAGCAGCCCCTGGCCACCACCATTGTACTTTCCATTTTATGAGTTCACTATGTTAGATCCTCATATAAGTGATGGGACAATATTTATCCTTAACTACCATTCAATCCAGATAGCCCACATCTGAGCATTATCCAGAAGAATTGAAAATGGGATCTCAAAAAGATATTTGCACTCCATTGTTTATTGCGGCACTATTCACAACAGCCAAGAGTTGGGAATAAACTAACTGTCCATCAACAGATGAGTGAAGAGAATGTGGCATATGCATACAATGGGATATTAGCCTCAAAAAAAGAAGAAAATCTGTCTTATGCTACAACATCGATGAACTTTGAAGACATTATGCTACCTCTGTACTTTTAATCTCTTTCCAATATCCTGCAGTCAGGGAAGCCAGATAACTAAGCTTGTTAGAATTGTGTCTAAAGTAACAGTAAGGGATGCCTGGGTGGCTCAGTCCATTAAATGTCTGTCTTCGGCTCAGATCATGATCTCAGGGTCCTGCAACTGAGCCCTGCATCAGGCTCTCTACTCAGGAGGGACACTGCTTCTCCCTCTCCTTTCCCCCACTTCCCCACTTGTTCTCTCTCTCACTTACTCTGTCTCTCAAATAAACAATTAAATAAATAGAATCTTTGAAAATATAAAGTAACAGTAAAAAGATACACAGATCTAATCAAAGAAGTTCTGTGATACACATACCCACATTGATATGATCATTCTTGTTTTATATTTTATTATTCACAGTATTTATACATTATTAATTATAGTAAATATGAAGAATATAGCTAGATAATGGGAATAAGCAAAAATGTTTATATTTCATTTTGTATTGAGGTTATGAATAGCAGTAATAGTTTCTATAAAATTTGTAAATAAAATCTATTGTTCAGAAATCATTTTGTTGAGGTCCATGATCACCCCGGTTATTAGCTGACTACCTGTCATATTTATACTCCTGATTGACATGAGAAAAGTTGGGAAAATTTTGTTTGCTGTTAAAATGAATTTTGAGGGTTGATAGATATTTAAAATACTGTCATTATGTTATAGCATTTTTTCATAGACAGGAAGTGTCACCTGAGGGATTCTCCAATTATGTCTGAGTGGAAATTTCAGTTGATACAAAAATAACTATGTCTTAAAATATCATTTACTTCATTTCACTCACTTTTTTTCTTCCTTGAAAGTCTCTGTGACAGGAAATATTTCTGCACTCTGCTCCCTGTAAATCTCTAGAGAGCCAATTCCATGAGAACATCTATAAATTCCCTTCAAAACACACACCCACAGAACTCTTTATCAAGGTTGTGTTTTTTTCTTTTTTATCCAACAGGCTTCATGTTTCATTTAACCACAACATTCAGCAGTGACACACATTCTGGGGACTTGTGCTAGAACTCATGAGTGTGCCCCGTAATACTTCAGCTGACTTGGACTCCATCTTCCTTGCTGCTTCATTTGGGCAGGAAGCTGTGCAGAATCAAGATCAGTGGCTGATGTGCCAGGAATCTTACCTTATCTTCTCTGAGTGCTTTTAAAAGCTCCTCTTTAGGATTATTGGATGGAACATGTAGACAGCCCCATCCTATCTCTGCTGTTGGGTCTTCAACTGAAAGCCAGGATAGTTCATGGAAGTTTATGTGGTTCAAGCAAGGGATACTAACATTTAATAACCTAAAATATGGTTGTGATGGGCATAATTGGCTTGTTGATTTAGGATGAACATTTCTTGTGAACTTAGCTTTGGGACTATTTCCTTCCCCATACTTATTAGGCAAATATAATCTCTCTGCCTCCTACATACATGTATAGGTTTGGCACAAGTATAGGTTTAGCATATATTAGTGACTCAATAAACAGTAGGAGTTATTGGGACACCTGGCTAGTTCAACTGGCAGATCATGTGACTCTTAATCTTGGAGTTGTAAATTCAAGCTCCTTGTTGGGTGTAGAGATTACTTAAAAATAAAATCTTCAAAAAGTCAGGAGGAATTATTATTATTACCGTCATCACCATTATTTTTTAACTATCATCTTAGTCAGTCCTAGTTATCAGGTGAAGAAAATTTTTCTTTAGGTGGTTGGGATAAATTTCTCCATCAGGTGCTGTTTGATCTTTGTTTCTCTCACTTTTTTAAAAAAAATATTTGTTTCTCTTGAGAAATTTGTTCTGTTCTCATTATTTTAGAGCCTAAGGACCCCGACTGGTATTTCATAATGTAGATAGCTGATTTCATTTTCATTTGTGTTTTATTTTCTATCATGTTTTGGGCAATTACATGGAGGACACTGGGTTCTCCTGTTGGGTGTCATGGATGGCATCTTACATTATGACTTGGGGTATGTTGTGATGTTTGTTTTCTACCCTAAGGGTCAAAGACTCTTCTCATTTCTTGCTCTCCTGATGTTACTGCTGACACACATTCATTTCTGAGGAATTGTTTTTAGGAGAACTCCATCTCAATACCTCATGAGATGTGTGTTCATAAGAGTCATCAGGAGGGTTTTTAAAATACATTAAAAAAACCTGAATTAGGGGATCCCTGGGTGGCGCAGCGGTTTGGTGCCTGCCTTTGGCCTGGGGCGCGATCCTGGAGACCCGGGATCAAATCCCACATCAGGCTCCCGGTGCATGGAGCCTGATTCTCCCTCCGCCTGTGTCTCTGCCTCTCTCTCTCTCTCTGTGACTATCATAAATAAATAAAAAATTAAAAAAAAAAAAGCTAATTAAAAAAAAAAAAACAAAAAAACAAATCCCACATCGGGCTCCCAGTGCATGGAGCCTGCTTCTCCTTCTGCCTGTGTCTCTGCCTCTCTCTCTCTCTCTGTGACTATCATAAATAATAAAAAAAAAAATTTAAAAAAAATTAAAAAAAAAAAACAAACCTGAATTAGAATCCCCAGTGAGGCCCAGGCACTTAAATGAGCTTGTTAAGGAATTCTAAGGTTCAGTTAAAGTTTTAAATCCCTGAGCTAAACCTACATAATTATAAATTTTCATCCTCCCACTGTTTAATCATTCATTGAGACAAATGCCATTGGATACCCAGTTTCATGGATTGTTCTTTCTTTCAGGAAACATTTTAATGGCCACTGCTGGTTTTATTGATTTTTCTTTACTGTTTTTGTTTTCTATTTCACCGATTCCCATTTTTTATCTTTGTTACTTCCTTTCTTCTGTTTATATTTGCTATTTTTCATTTTAGTTTCTGAAGATGGACTCTTAAGTCCTTGATTTGAGAAACTTCATTATAAATTATGTATTTACATACTTTTGATGAATTCAACCTTTAATTACTATGAAAGGACCTTTATTCCTTGTAATTTTCTTTGCTCTGCAATTTACTTTTTCTGATATTAATATAACCACAACAGATTTTTTTTGATCAGTATTAGTGATGTAGTTTTTGAATGTAGGTGAGGTCCAGAGCCAACGACCAAGAAAATAATTCTTGAGATGTCTTTGGGGCAAAATGGTGGTTTTATTTAAAGCAAGACCTGTGGGTAGAAAGAACTGCTGAATCCCAGTTGTGAGGGATGGCCCATTGATTTTATACTTGGGAGTTGGGGATAAGGAAAAAGAGAGATTTTTAAGAGGACTTTTCATATGCTAAAGAGGATTTACAAAATACTAGATGCGTTGCCATTGTCAGTTTAAGGTTGTTTTTCCCTCTAGCAAAACATTAACATTAAGACAATTGGGAGCTTCATAGAGAAATGTTATACTTTGCCTGCCTCAAGTATTTGTCAATGGGCTGCAGGTTATAAGGATGTTTAATTTAATCTACATTTTCTCGAGGAAGTTAGGTTATTGATAAGAATGCTTTTTCCTTGTAAATCACTGAGACATGTGTAAACTGAGGGAGAATCAAGTCATGCTGGACTGTAATTTCTATAATTTAACCACTTGGTTTTCCTTCCCTTAACTTTAGGGGAGCCAGGAAGGCCTGAGGAATGTCACACATATCCCACCTGGGAGTGGGGGGATGGAGAATGGGTAGGGTTGTGGGGTGTCAGTTTGTGCTTTGTTCTCAGCTTGCCTTCTGCTCCCTAATCATTAGCATGAGGTATCTCTTTCATCTTTAATTTTTTTTTCATCTTTAATTTTTTTAATGTATGTGTGTCTTTATATTTAAAGTGCATTTCATGTAGGCAAAATGTAGTTAGCTCTTGCTTTCTAACCCAATCAGGTAATATCTGACTTTTAATTGAGGTGTTTAGACCATTTAGGATAATCTTAATAGTATCAATAGCCACATCTTTGTTTTCTACCTGTCCCATGTGGGATGTTTAATTTTATGTGTCAACTTGACTAGGCCACAGAGTGCTGAATATTTGGTTAAACATTACTCTGTGTGTGTCTGCAAGGATATTTCTGGATGAGATTAGCATTTGAATCTACACTGAGTAAAGCAGATTGCAATCCCCAATGCAGATGAGTTCTATCCAGTTTATTGAAGACCTGAATAGATCACAAAGTTCCTCCTGCAGTAGAGGAAGACTGCATGTCCTCAAGCTGGGACCTCAGTCTTCTGCCTTTGGACTTGAACTAAAACTCATACCCTCAGCTCTCCTGGTTCTTAGGTCTTCAGGCTTTCACTGGAACTATACTATTTAGTCTTCTGGGTCCTTTGCTTACCTACTGCAAATCTTGGGACTTCTTAGTCTCCAAAATCATGTGAGTCAATTTCTTATAATAAATCTCTCTAACACACACACACACACACACACACACACACACACACACACACATATCCTGTTGGTTCTGTTTCTCTGAAGAACCCTAATAACCATCTCACCTTTTTTCCTCTTTTACTTTTATAATACCATCTTATTTCTTTGTTGGTTGATCAGCTACAGTTCTTTATTTTGTTATTGTGGTGGTTGCTTTAAGAATTATATACATCTTTAACTGATCATAGTCTACTTTCAAGTGATAGGCATTTCACATGTAGCATAAGGACCGTACAATATTATGCTTCTATATCTTCATTCCTGTTCTTTGTAATGTGATTTACTTCACTTTTACATATGGCACACATACTATACTACATTTTTATTATTTTGCTTAAACAATGAAATTTTAAAGAGATTTAAATAATAAGAAAAATGTATATGCATATGATTATTTTTAAGCATATGATTGTGTTTCTGTTTTCTTCATTCCTTTCTGTAGATCCACATTTTCATCTGGCATCATTGTCCTTCCACCTTTAAGACTTCCTTGAACATTTCTTGTAGTGTGGGTCTGCTGCTGCTAAATTCTTTCAGCTATTGTATATTTCAAAATATCTTTGCCTTTGCTTTTGAAATACATTTTGTCTGGCTATAGAATTCTAGGTAAATCTCCACCCCTCCTCCCTTTCTCCTTACTACTTTTAACATGTGTTTTATGCTTGGAGTTTGTTGAACTTGGATCTGTAGGTTTAGAGTTTTACTCAAATTTGGAAAAAACTTGGAACATTTTTCTGCTAAAGTGACTCCAATTACACATATATTAGGCCATTTGAAGATGTCCTACATCAAATTCACCATTTTTTTCTGATCTAGTTTGTTTAATGTACTTACTGTCACTCCCATCTAGAATATATATAATTTATTATATATATGTATTATATATATATTGTATTATATATATTTATCTTGGACATTTTAGTTTTCATTTTTAGAAGTTGGATTTGGGACATTTTTCTATTTTATATTTTCTATACCTCTAGTTAACTTTCAAATGTATATATGGAATACAGCCATAATAACTGTTTTAATGTCCTAGTCTGATAAATTCTAACATCTGGCTCAGTTCTGGGTCAGTTTTGATTGGTTGACTTATCTCCTCATTAGAGATGGCATTTTCCTGTCTTTTTACCTCTGAACTCCATTTCTTCAACTTGAGGAGTCTGGATTCTTCCTCCCTGGGTCACACTTGGAAACTCTCTCAAGGCAGAAAGTGGAGCCAGGGAAGGACAAACATAAACAAGTCATTGGGTGGAGTTGTAAAGTATGTGAAACACTGGAGTCTCATAGTCTTATGGGAGGTTAGACAGAAATCTTTGAAGATGTCTGCAGTATGAACCTTATAGCCAGAAAAAGGGCCAAGGCCCAGAGGAAGAAATAAGGAGAATTGAAAAATAGCTAGCTATCCTAAAACTTAAATGTTGCACTAATTTACTTATCCAGTAATTTGTTCTGGGGCATAGATATCTAAAATAATTATTGCATCCAGTGAAATGATTTAGATAAATTCAAGTCTGTTCCCAGCTAAGATGAAAGCAATCTTTCAAAACCATGGATCCAGCAACTGAATATAGGCTAATATTCTGAAAATAAAATATTGCTGGATAAATTATTTGTTGTAGCTCAAGTGACAAGTTGGATTACTTCACTTTAGTTGATGCATAGTTTTGTTTTGTTTCTTCACTTTCTGTATGGAAGGAACATTCATTGAAATGGATTTGTACAATGATTGCTTTCCTTATCTGACTGGGGGAACAATTCTGCATCTTTCTTGATGCTCAAGTTTATATGTTAAATTTCAGGGATGCAGCATTAACGTGGAACTCTCTGCTTGAGTGTTATTGGTGGTAAGTCAAAATGACGGAAAAGATTAAGGAAAAATGAACAAACAAGAAAATGTTCCTTTATCAAAATCTGGAGTCTGAAGCTTAATAAAGAGCTCATAAGTAAAAAGTCGTATTGAAGGATCAGAAAAATAGTTCAATGACTAATCATTTAAAGAATTTAGGAGCAAGAGAGAAGAGATGCAAGTAAAGTCAGATTCCTACTCTTTCTCTTTTTTTTCATGAGGGGACAAATCAACATTATCAAGTCTTGCTGTATAGAATCCCTGCAATATCATCCTGGTTCTTTGCCCCTTGTTCTACTTCTAACACAAAACTCTTCTCTTTCCTTCTTTCCACCAATTGATTCATTCAGCAAATATTTACTGTGTGCCTACTAAGTATGTTTCTGGTTTTGTGCTTGGCCCTGAGAACATTGTCCATGACCTGGAGACATAGTCTCTGTTCTCATGAATTTTTCTGTCAGGCACAAGACACAAGTTAAAAAGGTAATTGCCAGTTTTACAAAGGAGAGGTTCAAGACTATTTGGGAATATATAACACGGTATCACAGTTTAGTGGTCCAGATGCTGGAAACTCTTGTCCTGGTGGTGGCATTCAGATACTTTTGGCTGAGACTCTGAGGTGTGTGAGATGTGCACTTCATAGTTTCTTGCGTTGGATGGATACAAGGGGTCCCAACAGAGGTTAGGTGCTGGATCTGATAAAGGGACCCTTGTCCTGGGTTTGATGATTTGACCTATTTCAGTATCCTCCAGAAGCATTTCCTCTCACTTCTCTTGGCCTATTTTTTATTATTAAAAATAGAGATTTGCTGCCACAAGGTTTTGGAGACATTTTAAATTCCTTTTAATGGTTATTGGATAGGTATTTATTATACTTGTAATGAAAACCGTTTGTGTTGTAGAATACAAAAATACCAATTCAAAGGGATACATACACCCCAATGTTTATAGCGGCATTATCAACAATAGCCAAAATATGGAAAGAGCCCAAATGTCCATCAACTGATGAATGAATAAAGATGTGATATATATATATATATATATACATATATATACATATATATGTATACATATATATATACACACACACATAATGCAATATTACTCAGCCATCAAAAAGAGCAAAATCTTGCCATTTGCAATGGCATGGATGTAGCTACAGTATCATGCTAAGCAAAATAAATCAGTCAGAGAAAGACAAATACCATATGATTTCACTCATTTGTGGAATCTAAGAAACAAAACAGATGAACAGAAAAGCACACGAGGAAAAAAAACAAATGGGTAAACCAGAAAACAGACTCTTAATTATAGAGAAAAGAATTGAGAGTTACTGGAAGGGAGGTGGGCAGGGGATGGGTTAAATAGGTAATGGGGATTAAGGAGTGCACTTGTGATGAGCACCCAGTGTTGTATGTAAGTGATGAATCACTAAATTCTACATTTGAACTAATGTGGGACATCTGGGTGGCTCAGTGGTTGAGCATCTGTTTTCAGCCCAGGGCATGGTCCTGAAGTCCCAGGATGGAGTACTGCATCGGGCTCCCTGCATGGAGCCTGCTTCTCTCTCTGCCTGTGTCTCTGCCTCTCACTCTGTGTCCTGAATGAATAAATCAATAAAATCTTAAAAAAAAAAAAAAAAGAACCTAATGTAGTTAACTACACTGTATATTAACTAACTGGAATTTGAATACAAACTTGTAAAAAAGAATTTTTTGTGTAGTGACCTTAAACCTCCATTAAAATGGAAACTATGAAGGTGGAGCCAACTTTGTCTTTTACTGTTGTATCCTCAGGACCTAGTAGATTTCCTGACTTATAGTGGACAAACTGATATTCTTTTCTTTTAAATAGAAATATTACCCTTTTTGTCATATGGATACTATTATAACGTGTAGACAATGTCAGCATCTTCCAAAACATTGTTTTCCTCCTTGAAATTCCAGTATTTGGGCCTCTCCTTGGTCACTTAACTCTGACTTTCTGTAGCTGTTAGTTATCTTTTCATCTAGACTGTAAAGATAACTAACCCTGGAACCTCAGTCTGCTGAATCTACAGAGATTTCATTTTTTGGCAAGCCTGAATTTATACACAAGGTATAGTATAAATTCTACAGTGTTGCCTTGATTATAGTAGAATCTATAGGCAAATCAAGGAAGTCAGTGTTGTTTGTACTGTTCTGTACCTTCTTTCACAACCCATTTGAGCATCTTTTTATTATTCTCATTCTAGCATCATTCTTTGGAGGAACATAGCTTTTAGGTTAAAGAAAATCATACACCTCCAAGAAAGATAAATTTCTCCTCTAAGCCCAGGCTTTTAAAAACTAGGTATCTTTTCTCCAGGTGTAAGTGGGTGAGTGGGAAATGAATTGAGGCATGATTCATGATAAGAATCTTTTCAAAAGTGGAATCATATGGATAGCCAGGAAACAACTTAAGTGTTCATCAAGGGATGAATAGGTAAAGATACTTGATATATATATCAAGTATCACATTTATATATATAAACACACACACATACATGCACACACATATGGAATGTAATATTATTTAGCCATGAGAAAGAAAGAAATCCTTTTGTAACAACATGAAAGGATCCTGAGGGAATTATACTCCGTGAGATAAGTCAGGCAAAGACAAATACTGATGGTGTATCACTTATATCTGGAATCTAAAAACAAAAAAAAAAAAAAAAAAAAGTCAAACTCCTAGAAATAGTAAAAAAGTGGTTGCCAAGGCTGGGTGTTGGGAGAAATAGGAAGAGGTTGGCAAAGGTACAAACTTTCAACTATAAGATAAAGCCTGAGGATCTAATGTAAAACATGGTGACTAAGTTGATAACTCTGTACTACTAGACAGTTGAAATTTGCTAAGAGAATAGAACTTAAATGGTCTCACAAAAAAAAAAAAAGATAAAATATGTGTGGTGATGGAGCTATTATTAATTCAGTGGAAGGGAATCTTTTCACAATGTGTATGAAAGCACCATCATGTCCACTTTAAATATCTTAGAGTTTCGTATGTCAGTTATACCTCAGTAAAACTGAAATTAAAAAAAAATGGGATCATATGATTGGAGAAGCACAATTATGGTGTTGATAGGATAGGATAAGATATTTAAAACAGATTAAATTGGAAAATCTGGAAATATTTATTTTTAGGGCCTGGTCTGAGCTCACCTTATCTTTAAGAAGGCTTGCCTAAAATGATTGTGTTTAATTGACATGTCACATTTTTTCCCTCTAAAATAAATGGAATTTCTCTGTTTTCTCAATGAAAACTTGTTTGAAGCACTTTTATGTGTGGGTTAAAGGCTTCACTGGCTTAGTCAGCCAATGTTTAACAACATTCTGCTCGGAGCTGAGCAGCAAAGCCTTGCACAGGTGCTGAATTTCTCTGCATCTCAGTATTCTCATTGTCAAAATAAAGGATAATGACAAAACCTTCCTCAAAGCATTGTTGTGGTAGTGTGTGGAACGCTAGGCACTGGGCCAGTTATGGGGAGTGAACCTGTTCGGTGCTGGACATTCCATCCTGTGGCTGCCTCATGCCAAAGCACAAAAGCTTCATTTTTAGTGCTTGACACACCTTTTAGGGCTGTAATCCAGGTCAGGACAAAGTGTTAACTTCTATATTTTAAAAATGACGTGTGAGCTTCTCTTTTTCTATTTTAGTGGTCTTTCTTAGGCAATTATATGAGGCAATTGAACAGAGTATGTTTTGGTTTAAAAAAAATGGCCTAAGAAGATAATTAATAAAAGCTTTAGGATTTAATTCTTTATTATTTAAAGATTGATCTGAGATGTTTAAAATTGAAAAGAAAAAAAAAAAAAGCAAGAATATGGTGTTTTAAAGCACAGTCAGCAAACGGTGTTATTCTAGTTTCTGATCAATATAGGGGCCAAGGAGCTGCTGCTGGTTTTTTAATCACCAAAAAGTTAAGCTTCCAAAAATTGCATCTCTCCTCATAATTCAATAAGATGAGATTATTTTTTCCAAAGATATGATTGGTCCTTTCAGCCAAGGGGTGGAGAGAGCAGGAAAGTCTAGAAAATGAATACCTTTCACTTGACAATGTTTAAAAGCAGCTGAAGTGCCCAGTAATAGAGGTTGCTTTGGAAAGAACCAATAAGAAGACATAGCAACATCCGAGCAAACCCAGCCTGAGAAGCCCAGGGAAAGAAACTTCTTTCTGGCAGTCTCTTAAATTGGTGAGTTTAAACCAGAGGATGAAATAACTAAGAAACAACAGATTCTAAGATTTACTGTTTGGAAAATAGGACTTTGAATTGAAAGGTCAGTCGAAGGGAATTACTAGGGTAGAGGATAGGTGAGGCATGATTCATGGGGTACATAGACAATGGGATCCCCCTTTGTCTTTGTGGCCGTAAGAACTAGTAGCAAGTTAGAGTCCTCGGTCTGAATCTTTATTCTGAATAGAACTGTGGAAATTGATGAAGTTAATTGGACTTTTTTTCTCCTGTTGAGTTTAGGCCGAAATCTATCAACTAATGCTTACCAACTTTATATGCTACGAAGACATCTCAGAAACAGAATTTCAGATCAGGAATAAAACAAGGCAGGCGCCGAGCAGTAGAACAATGAGAAACTGTAAAGCTGCTGCTGTTTCTGATCCGTGTGAAGTACTCTGGGTTTCTTGCCAAAAACTGTGTGTCTTTTTGTCTATTTGTTCCTCCCTGTTTTTTTTTTTTTTTTTTAAACCTTGTGTGATGTGGTTTATTTCTTTTCGAGAAGAAATGAATAGATTCAATTGCTTGAAATTCTTCATGTACTTGTGTTGGCCATTATAATTACTGAGGGCAACTTCATTACCATAGATCACAGCTAACTGGATCTGTAGAGGTGTATGAGCTAGAGTATGTGAATTTGAGGAATAAAAAAGGGAATTTCTGACCTTTTTTTAAAGATGATTTTATTTTGTTCAAGTGTCTTTTTACACTAAAATTTCAGGGCGAGGATGCAGACAAAAATATTCCCAGTCCGAGCAGGATGCGCAGGTCTGGTGTTCTGTAATGATGCTGACAGGAATACTGAGGTTCTGGTTTAATCTCTGGGGTTTACAGTTTCCATAGGCTCACGCCAGGCGCTACCTTGATTATCTGTAGACTTTTGAGCTGTTGGATTGCTTCCTTAGGAAGGGCTCTTGGGTGTATTAGGTCCCCTGGGAGAGGGAGAGAAGAATGGGCCTCAGGTCAGAGCCAGGCAATGTCATCTGGAACTTGAGTCAGAGGAGCCTCTTGTTCTGTGAATGAAAGGTATTGAGGGCTGGCAATTCAAATAGTAATTATTTTATAAAATTTGGGCCTCATCCCTTTTACCTGGGGGAAGTGAGTGGGTTGGAAAGAATGTGGGGGTAAATTAGTGTAAAACTTATTACTCAGAAATGCAGGAGATGAGAGATGGTTGAAATAGAAGTTATGACAGTTGATACTTAAAAGAATTAATAGGAACAATTTATGATAATACTAAAGCAGGCCTTTCTATCGCTCACAATTCTCCTGTTACCTGAGGCTTGTCAATTTGCTTCAAGCTGAACCTGCTTAGGAATAAATTGACCCAGTGGTTATTATTCTGAACAGACAACTCTGCTTGTTTTTTACTTGACTTAGAAGTTATTGAGTTGAATTGATTGCTCTCTTGCTGGCTTGGTTTTGTAGGGGAAAATATTCTTTTCCTTCCTTTTTTGCCTCCCTCTATCCTTTCCCATGTTTCCTGCCCTATTTCTAGTTAAGTGGGTTGAAAAGATTCGAGGTATTTTATTTTCTTCTCTAGCATCGTATTTAACCATGGCGGAAAAATCCAAAGAGTGTATGTGCAGTTTTGTGTGACGGCTAACCTCAGCAGATCAAAAGTTTTCTTTGTGGTTGTGAACAGTTCCCCTGAAGAGAAGGCAGGGATCTCATTAGCACCAACTAATAGGTAAAGGTTCCCTCTCTGGCAACCCGGATTGGGGGTTTCTGAGCCCCAAATTATTTTATTTCTTGATTGCTACTTTCCCTGTGGAACTGCTGTAGCTTTTCTTTTAACATATAAAAGAAAAAACACAATATCCTTAATTATGCCGAAGAATCCAGATCTTTGGATTTTGATTTGATCGACAATATATTGGTAAGAGTATTGTTACTGCTTGATACACAGAAAGCACCTGTAGCTGCTGGCACAGAAAAAAAAGAAATCATTTATGAAGAGCACGGCTTGTGCTTATTGAATTCATTAAACACTCAGTGAGAAAGAAGAGACACAATTATTGGGGAGAAAATCCCCAAGGTGTCACCTGGGGCTCTGACCTGTGGCTGACACACATCCAATGCAGTGCTGGCACATGATCGGGAGCATGGATTTGAGCTGCTACTTGTGTGGTGGGATTTCAGACTCTGAGTAGAATCCTTTGCAGAAAAATCTTCTATCTCAGCTCCTGTGACGTGCCCCATTAACGGCAAAGCCCTGGGGGAAATACCCCAGCAGACTCTGTAGGGGCCCACCACATAATCTGTGGTCATTAAATATTTATATAAATGAATGTGTGGATAAATGTAAAAATTTCACTAATGTTATAAATAATTTGTAACAAATTCTTTGTTAGACATGTGGACAATAAGTCTGGAGGTAACATAGCAATGTTGCATAAATAGAAAATGGATATATCATCAACCCCTCCCAATAAAAAGTAAAGAAAAACTTACTCCTAGCATCCCTATACGTAATAACTATATGACATTATTCATAATAAAGCTTGAATCCCTTGACATATAGTTTCCTAAATATTTCTTTCTATACTCTCTTAAAAAAGTTTCATAGTTCTTCAATAATTAGGTTTTTTTTTAACCAAATATATTGTGAGCAACCTACTATGTCAACAGAATGTATCAACTCTATCTTTTTAAGAGAAGAAATTGACAGGAAAGGAAAGGGGCCATGGCAGGAGATACCTATGCCCAGCTGGGAGGCAGACTGTGAGGTTGAGGAGGGCAGAGTAGAACAAAGGAGCCAAGGAAATCTCTCCTTCCTGGTCTATAATAATTTCTTTCCTGCAAAATGATGGACCCATACTTGCTGATCACTGGGGTTAAGGAGCAAAGATGTTTGGTTCTGTATTGGTGGCCCCTCACTATAAAACAATAGCCTAATGAGTAGCACAAATTTCTGGAGTTGATATCAAAATGAATCTAACCACAGATCCTCTCTCTTGTAGGCTTATTGTGGGTAACCCTTAAAGATAGTAGTAAAAATGGGCAAAAACCCACTTGATGAAGACCTATAGAAGTCATCCACAGGACTTCTAAAATTTTAAAAGCCTGTGTTGCCTTGCTTAAGTTTTATCAGCATTAACACTAAGAAAATTTACTCCTAAAATTTGAATATTTCAATTCTTACTGCTCATCTTTCTTTGACATCCTTTCCCTAGCTCCTGGTTGCTCCTTTGTTAACTTTCTGGATATTTCATGACCTTCATGCTCTTTCAAAGGTACCCATGGATTAATTGTTTCCAGCTCCTTTCTCTGTGCCATAATTAATAATAGCCATATCACAGCTAATTTCAGCTCCATTGGCTGCTGCAAGGTATCAAGTGACTAATTTCATAAACTCCTTCACGTTAAAGTTTTCATGGGGGTTGATAGAGTAAAATCTTTTATTCTCAGATAACATATACCTGGCAATAAATTTCTGGCAAAATTCCTTAAGGCAAAAAGTGGTAAAAGTCTCAGAGGCCAGAGGAGGCCGAAAGCACGTGGGGAAGCTTGTTTTGAGCAGAACACTCTCAAACATCTTGCATAAATAGCCATCCGCATGCCCAAGCCTTTTGTTAATTCCTGCTTGACACCAGTGACAATTTAGCAGATCAAAGGGAAGATTTCTTGCCTAACTTTTTTTTTTTTTTTTTTTTAAGATTTTACTTATTCATGAGAGACACATAGAGAGAGGCAGAGACACAAGCAGAGGGAGAAGCAGGCTCTCTATAGGGAGCCTGATACAGGACTCTCTTGGGACCCCAGGATCACAACCTGAGTCGAAGGCAGACGCTCAACCACTGAGCCACCCAGATGCCCCTTGCCTAAACATGTTTTGCAGTTAATTTTAATACTGAATAAAGTGAACAGAATTGTACTACCATCCTTGATAGTCATTGTTTTTATTTCCTCTTCAGAGGTGCTCCTTTGTCATTCTCTTTTCCTTAGCTGCTAAATAGCTGGTTTTGTAAGTGTGTTCAGTTTAGACATGAAGATTTGGGTCTGGCTATGCTTCAAGTTACCTTTCAGTTTTTATTGTGGAATCATAAAGGATTTTTTTCAGGTTTATTTTAGTAAAACAAAATATTTAAAATTTTTATGAGTGATGAGAGTGAGGATGTTTTCAGATTTTTCTGTACTAAGCTATTATGAGAGCAGTCTTGATAGTATAATTCATGGTCAAAAGGACCATTAATTAGCAAATGTGAGGGCAGTAGAGTATATTTTATTGCTTAAAGGCTTATGCTGATGTGAGTAATGTGAATAATCACATATAATTTACTCCAAAAGGTTACTTTATATCTTTGCAGAGAATCATAAATTCAGCAGCGATCTTGAGAGGTCATTTATTTTTTTTTCTCCACTGTTAGACAAGATGCTTCTCTTGCAACCTTCTCACACCTTCCCTGAAATATTAGACTCTTCAAATAAGTTCTTCTGGTATTATGCAATCTTTCCATAGCAGCCAAACACTTCTATACTTCAACTTAAGGCTACCTTTCTCTACATGCCATATACTTTTAGAAACTCTAGTCACAAATATGTTATTTTAGTTCTTGATTTTTAATGCAATTTATTAAAGCAGCATTTCCCCGGGTATGCTGTCTCTCTGAGCACTAGTAATAGGAGATACTGTGACAGAAAAGAAAGTTTCCATGGTTACAAAATTTGGTAGGCTCTGAATACTATTGGACTCTCTTGGAAATGATCTTTCTGTAGCTCTCACACAGTCTCTGGAAGTTGTCCCTAGACCACAGTGTCTAGAAAACAACTAGAACACAACCAATAGCTAACATTAAAACAAGAGCAAAAATAAGTGTGCAGGTGATTCAGATGTGTAGCTGGTTGAGAACCACTGGTTTTGATTGCAGAATGCTATCCCAGGGAACGGAAATATGGCGGTGAGGGTTCTGAGCTCATAGGAAGACGGAATGGGAAGCTATGTGCCATAGGCAGTCTTCAAATACAGGGATAAAACAGGAAAGCAAATAACCAAATAGTCTTGTGGTACTTACACAGTGAAGTAACTCAGGCCCATTCAGTACCAGAAAAGGAATTCCCTAAGATGGATCTCCGAACAAGCAGAATCATGACTTCTTTTAGCTTACTCCAGTGATGAAACAACATACCCACAGAGTAATGAGAATGATACCATTGCCAGTGATTGATTGATTGATTGATTGATTGATTTCTTCCTTCCTTCCTTTCTTTCTCTTCTTTTTTCTTTCTGCCTGTATTTCTGTCTATCTGTCCATCTTTCAGATTTTATCTATTTATTTGAGAGAGAGGGAGAGCATGCCCGAGAGAGAGCATGAGCAGGGTAAGGGGCAGAGGGAGAAGCAGACTCCCCAGTGAGCAAGGAGCCCAACACAGGGCTTGATCCTGGGACTCCAGGATCATGACCTGAGCTGAAGGCAGATAGATGCTTAATCCACTGAGCCACCCAGGTGCCCAGGATGCTCTGTTTCTATGCATTGATACCTCTGCCTTTTCCCTGTAGAACCAAGAGCTTTACACATGGGTAGGTAAACAAGAAGAATTAAGTAATTTAAGCATGATGAAGTACCACTCAGGAAATGTTAAGGAGTGAAGAGAAGAGAGGCTCTTTTCTCAAGTAGATATTGAAGGAGCCAGATTCACCTTCTGAAGGATATGGACTATGGATGGGGGCCTGAAGGTCAAGTGTAATAAGACTAGGAAGAAAGGGAATAGATGCTACATGTAGTGGGAACCCCAGGTGCAAAGTGTGGAGTTGAAAATGAGCTTGCAGTGTATGAAGAAGAGTCCCCAAATAACCAATACATTTAGGGTTTCCTACTTCCTTCTCTTACTCTGCTTTAGGAAACTACCTAAGTTGTATTTTTGAAAAGAACTGGAAACAGCTCCCCTTAAAGGATTTATTGCCAAACTTGCATAATACAAATTCTGATCAGTGGATCCAGAAAAGAATAAGCCCACATATGATATGTCAAAAGCAACTTCTCTGCCAGGCCCTCCAGAACAAGACCCCATTTCACCAAGCCAAGATGGCTCTCACTTCTCACCATCATGGGCCCTCTTCCAGTGAAGCAGATGTCTTCCATTCCTTACACGCTTTACACTAATTTTTGCCTCCAAATACTTGCTTATGTCATCCCCCCACTGAAAATACCCTCCATTGTTCTTATTGTCCAATAAAGCTCCCTGTCTAGTAAATTTTTCAGATCATATAATTATTTCCTTGCTTTAAAAATTATTGTCTAAAGCCAAATATATCAGCATTCTATTGTTTTATATTCTCATATTATTCTTTTCTTTTCCCCTTTAACAAAATTAAACTCAATTTGCCAACATATAGTTCATATTATTATTTTCTGATCATTAATTGTGTTTTTTTTTTTCCTGTCCAAAATGATAATCATACTCCTTAAGTCTAAGCAAGTCTATGATACATACATCTTATCCTACCTTATCTTGGTTAATAGTAGATGCTCAGTAAGTACTTCAGTTGTTACTCAAGGATACATTTATTTGGCATGGAACCCTGAGGAAATTCATCATTTAATAGTTGCATTCTCATGGATGGGCAAGTTTGGGAAAAGTGTGTCCCAGCATGTAATAACCAGACAGTACTCCCTATTTGCAATGTGCTTTCACATCCAATGTTGTATTGTTTCTACAAGAAGCCTGAGTGGTGGGTAAGAATGACATTACTCATTTTATGAATGAAATGACTGGGGTTCAGAGAATTGAAATAATAGAGGATGTATATCACAGTAGGTCTCAAATCCTCATCTTATGATTTTAAATCTAAAGTGGAGGACAGGACTGGTCAGGTAGTGGGAGTGGGGAATTTGTGGTGAGGAGAGAATTTACCAGAATACCAGAAGGAGATGCAATTAAAAGGAAATCAGGAGTTCTAAAGATAAATTTGGATTCAGGGCAAGACTTGAGATTTTGGGGGATGTCTAGGATAGTGAGGTTGGGGAGAGGGGGGAGGTTGGCAGCCAGAGGTTTCTCCTTCTGGCAGCTCCACTTCTTACAGCTTGTAGGAAGAAGGATTTTGAATGAACATTAACCACATGACTGTCCTCAAACTGTGTGTGGAAGGTGACAGTAGATTCAGCCACTAGGCACTAGGAGGGTCATGGGTGGGTTGAGAATTCCTATGAAGCTATAAGTTGGAAGTTAGAAAAAGATTTAATCTGTGTCTTTTGGAGGTTGAATGGCTTCCTTAGACATCCACTCATCAGTCTTGCCACCAATTGTGGGGCATAGGACTCTATCTAAGTTCTACGGGAAGGCTAATGGGTTCTGTCCTACAAGGCTTCCTAGAGGGCTGAACAGTGACATCTATTGGTTCAATTGAAATAACAAGCTCAAAAGTGGTAGAAACATTCATGATTCATATTTCTCCCTTGCAAAACAAACAATAATAATCATTCCAGAGGAAGTTATGACATCAGCAGTATGTTTTATCTCCAAAATAACACAGCAGTCAACTTTCAGTATTAGGGGTAGTATGTGACTTTTTTTTTTTTTAGGGATCATCAAAGACTTCTGAAAGGCTTTTATAAAATCAAAATTCAATAGAAACACTTCAAAGGCCTGTGTGTTTTGGGAGTTTCTTATCGCTCAGCTCAAGATTTCATCCTGGAACAGGGCTGAGCAAATTTAGGGAATGGATTTGAAGGGTGGTGGTGGGAAATAATGAAATTGTTTTCTGCTTTAGGAAACTATAACCCAAATCATCCTGTACATGAGCCTTGTGAATTACAGACAAGATTGAATTCATTTCTAAAAATTTCAATATATCCTTTAAAATCTCTAGTTTTTAACTTCACTTAGTGAAGATTCTATGTTCCTTTGCACTCAATGTTCTAGTAACTAATGACTCTATTTTTTCTTTTGGAAAGCTTCTAAAGCTCATTGAACATATAAATAGAGATGCTCTTCTAGGCAATTTGGATAATGAAAAATATATTCATACTCTGGTAAATTAAAAAAATTATATATTTATATTTTAATTATTGATGGAATGTTTTCCCTCGCTCCCCTTTTACATATAGATATAGAGATCTATATAGACATATAGATATAAGTACACTCTCTATAAATCTCTTAGCTCAGACTTTTATAAAACTTGCTAAGAAACAGTAAAATGGATACGGTTTGGCCTTCAGTGTTTTATTCACCTAAGGGAGAGGTGAAGAGACACAAGAGAGTAGCATGACAAAGAAATGACATAATGTAGGCTTGGATACTCTATCTGCACACTGAATAGTTAATTAAATACTGATATATTTGGGTCATTGAAGAAAAGTGTTAAGATACTCACTGTTTATTAATTAGGTAATCAATCATGATCCTAGAAACTCATTTTTATTTTAAAATAGGAGTATAAGGGTACCTGGGTGGCTCAGTTTTTTAAGCATCTGCCTTCAGCTCAGGTCATGATCCCAGAGTCCTAGGATAGAGCCAGCCCCACATTGGGCTCCCTGCTCAGCAGGGAGCCTACTTCTCCCTGCACCCCCCCCCCCACCACTCCTGCTTTCTCTCTCTCTCTCTCTCTCTCGGGTAAATAAATAAAACCTTTTATTTTATCTTTTATTTTTTTTTAAAGATTTAATTTATTTATTCATGAGAGACACACAGAGAGAGAGAGAGAGGCAGAGACACAGACAGAGGGAGAAGCAGGCTCCATGCAGGGAGCTCAATGTGGGACTTGATCCCAGGACTCCAGGATCACATCCTGGGCCAAAGGCAGGCGCTCAACTGCTGAGCCACCCAGTGTCCCAAATAAAACCTTTTGAAAAGATAAAGTAGAGGGCATGGTTATGAGATGGTTCAAGTCGGCTTATTCGGGTCTGTTGCCATCTCTACTGGTTTGCCTTCCAGACTCCTGGTCGATTGAGCACAGCATGGCGCTAAACCACACTGCCCCGCCCCAGGATGAGCGCCTGCCACACTACCTTCGAGAAGGGGACCCCTTTGCTTCCAAACTTTCCTGGGAAGCGGATCTAGTGGCTGGCTTTTACTTAACAATAATTGGTAAGCTTCCTTAATTTTTCTGTGCAAAGCCTGCATCTAGAAAATTCACAGGTTAATATGTTGATTTTGCACAAAGATAGATATTTTGACTGGAGGTGGAGAGTGGGAGAAAGGTAGAAGTTGGGGTGGCATTGTGGGGTTCAGTGAATGTTACATGCAAATGACTATTATCTTTATAATTAGTGATGGATATCCCTCGATAATCAAAGAAGTTTTACAGCAAAATCATTTATCCTGAGACTATTTTGGTTGCCTTACAAGTAGGTTTGTCTTTTGAATAACAAAATTAATGATAATGAGATCTTATTTAAATAGAGTGCTTTTACTTTTAAAAAAAATGCTGTTGGTATAATTGTAAGATGATAGGCTCAGAACAGACCTTAGAAATCACCAGATCAAATTCCTCTTATCACAACTGAGGAAACCGTCCCCAGGCTGTGGTCACAATGGACACACTAAGTTTATTGCATTTAAAGTAGAGTTGCACCATGATGGTATCACTAAGTGATTTTGGTGAGAGTTGAAAAAAATGTATTGGTAATAAAATGGGAGTCAGCCCAGGGTCAAAAAGTTTTGTACATCATCCAAAACATGGTGCACCTGTTTCCAGACTATGCTATCCAATGTGGTGGCCACTTGTGGCTGCTGAGTACTTGAATGGTGACTTGTCCAAAAGATGTGCTGTAGTGTGGATATATGGGAGACATTGAAGACTTAGCACTAGCGAAAATAATGTAAAACAGTTCATGAATAATTAAAAAAATTGACTACATGTCAAACCCATAACATTTTGTCTGTACTAGGCTAGCAATATTATTAAAATTAATTTAGTGGTATTTTTACTTTGTTTAATGTGGCTATCAGAAAAAAATTGAAATACATATTTGGCTCACTTTTCTGCTTTACATTGTATTTCTATTGTACAGCACTAGTCTAGGCCATTAGAATTAGACCACAATACTTCTTAAATTTAAAACTGTTGTTTTAAATTTGGGTAACCAGTGCACAGGTGGGTTATGTCTTTAGGTGTGTCTGCCTTTAATCTTTTCAGATTTGGGTCAAGCTTTCTCTCTCTTCCTCTCTTTCTTCCTCCTTCTCTCTCTCCCTCCTTCCTCCTTTCTCATCTATTTATTACGGGCTAAGAATTTCATTTAACCTCCTGAAATTAGCAAAACTCATTAGAAAAGTCTGGAGACACCTCTATGGTCAGTGCTTGAGGCAAAAGAAATCAATGAGATTGAATCAGAAATTCCACTGTAACGGGGTTCCCTGGGTCCTTGGCTTTATGATTAGCTATTATCACACTGATTTAAATTCTATTTCTTATAAATGGACCCTCATGTCCTTTCAAACACAAGTATATATTGACTGCTCATTCTTTGCCACTGTTTAAGTTTCTGGGAATATAGCAGTGAACAAAATGGGCAAATTCTCTTTCTGCACAGGGACTATCTGGTAGTAAAATCTACATTGCATTTTCATTAAACATAAGTACTTTCAATTATCAGAAAAAGCAGAAAAATTGACATCTTATAAATTGAATTTGTCTCAATCAATTGCAAAAATTGACTTAAAACATAGCACTCCAGAAAGCACAAAAGAGGGAGGGATCGCAGTCCATTCCCCGCCCTGGTATGGAGGAGCTCAGGAAGAGAGGCAACCAGGAGGGGTGGGTGGGGGTGTCAGGAAAATTTGTCACTTGTATGTGGGGATGGAAGGAAAATCCACAGTCAGATTCAAATGAGCATGCTCAGGTGGAGCTAGAAAAATGGGTCCAATAAGAGTCCCCAAACAAAGGGAACATTAGGTGACTCAGGGAGCTAGGGGTGGAGCCAAAGATATGTTCCAGAACAGTCATTCAGAGCGAGGCCAGGGTCATTTGCAGGGATTTGGACTCATCTAGACTCAGTCTTGGATTTGGTGCTATGTCTGGTTTTCACCCCTCCTAGGATAGGTATGGAGATATGCCCCGATTCTTTTTTTAAGGGACCAGAGTGGAATGACCTTCTTGGTGAGTTTTGTTAAATACAGGAAGTCTTAGGGAAAACTGGAAGATGAAAAGAGAAATCTGAGTTTGGAATAGAGGAGAAATAAATTCGAGACCCATTTCCATCAACTCTTTTACTATAGATTAGATACTTGATTTATTAACAGTTTATATATGAGATTTCATCATTTTGTATTCCTAGGAAGATTCAGGATATTGATAATCATAAAATGTCCCTCCCCACTTCCACTCCTGCCTTTACCCTTTAGCTTTTTTAATCTTGTTTTCCTTTAACTATCATCAAATATGTTTGCATTCTTTTGATAATCCCCTACAGATAAGGTTGCCTCTGGGAATAATCTACATGCAGCTCATAGTTGACTATTTTTTGATAATGCTTTGGGCACTGGGTAAAGCCTTATGAAACACTAGTAAAGATAATTTTAAAAAGGACAAGTAAGAAAATCAATATTCTCAAAGGAGTAGTAGCAGGGCAAAGAGTGTTCAGAGGAGCTTTGTGTATCAAATGCATGCTTATTTTTAATCTTCTTGGATACAAAGTAGAAGGCATTTGTTTAAAAGTCTTCAAGCCAGGTTTTCACATTTTAATTTCCCAGTGTGCCTTGCTAGCTGGTTTCCTTTAATGAGATGCAAGTTTCATTTTAGTTGGTTTGCTTGAGAACTCCATAATCTCTTCTATTTTTTCCTCTTCTCTCTTAAGAAAGCTAAAGAGGTTTTAACAGACCATTAGGCAGCACTGACTCCAGGGATTCATAATTTCCTGAGAGCACAATGCAGTCTGTTCCTGGTGGTTTCATACCATCAGTGGAAACACACATTTCTTTCCTTGCCCCCAAAATGAATTGTGGTGGAGAAGTAGAAATTAAAATAGAAAAATCTGGGTTTCTCCTGTTAATGCTCTCCTTATTCCTTACTACTAAAGGCAGCTGTACCAGATTCTCATTTATACACAGCTACACTATGAAGCAAGAATTCCTGAAGAAATCTACTCTACATGTTAAGCTATGGAAGTAGGTGTATTCTTTTCTTAAATAAAGTCAGTAGGGATTGGGTCTTTTTGGATTTAAACTGGGTTTGTAAGAACTTTTGAACAGTATCATTGTAATGCCAAAGCCAAGTAGTCATTAATAAAAGGATATAAAAAAGTGGGAACACATTTATACCATTATTGGTAGGTTGGTGGGTTGAGGGTCACTTTCTCTCCCTTTGGCGGGAGGGGGAGAGCCCATATTATCCACTGTCACCTACTTCCCCTTCATACCTAGTCCAGTTGCAGCTGCAGACACCCAGCGTCCATGTGTCCTCAGGAGGCAAAAAGTCCTGGGATGTGTCCCCAGGAGAGACTCTCCTTGCGGGGGGTTATGCCAGCCCAACCTGGCCTCTGCCTCTCCTGAATGCTGGGGCTCCCTCAGGCGCCCACAGTGGTAGTGAGAACACCTTGTCTGGTTGGGGTCACTTCAACTTCAGAATTTATCAAGAGCCTAGGGGCTAACCCTACTTCTTAGAGGGAGGGAGTTCTATAAAGCCGATACTCGGTAAAAAATGGCTGAGGAAATACTCCATCCTGGGGGCCAGTACAAGAACTGACCATGGGGATTCCCACACCCTCCTGAGCTTCACTGGGAAGTTAGCATTTCCTTTTTCTGGGTAAGTTCAGTCTTATAATCCCTGACTCCTCTCCCTTTGGAGGCAACCCATCCCTCACCTGTCACTTGCAACTCATGCTTTTTACTTCATCTTCTTAATTTAGATTTTTATTTAGAGTCCTCTCACTACCCTCCTAAGTCTATGGTGTCCATTTTTGAAGTTGAGAAGTGTTTCATATCTGAGTGAACTCCAAATCCTAGTGTTAACGGTGGGAATTTATATTTTTCCTTGTAGGGATTCTGTCCACATTTGGAAACGGGTATGTCCTTTATATGTCTTCTAGACGAAAGAAGAAGCTGAGACCTGCGGAAATAATGACTATCAATTTAGCAATCTGTGATCTGGGGATTTCAGGTAACACAACCGTTTCTTCTTTGGGGGTTTGAGCTCTGCCCCATTCTAAAGTCCTCAGAGGTCTCAGAGGTCACCCCTCCCCCATCTCCTTTAGCTCCTCCCTTCACAAATCATCTTTACTGAGTTTGTGGTAAGTCAACTGAGTGAGTGTCATCAGGCCAAAGACATCATCCATTTAACATTTCTGTGTGCCCAGCACGTTACATGCTAAGACTACAATTTGGAATAATGCATGATACCTTGTAATGCTACACCTCAAAGTGAACCTGCTAAATGATTTAGGAGACAGAAACTTACAGATCCCTGTGTTGAGCTCCTTCACACCTCTGCCATCCTTATGGGACACAGTTAAAATAAACATCAAGGGGCTAGGTCTTGAAGCTTAAATGATGGGTGAAGACAGTCTGAGAGGTGAGTGTAGGAAGACAGGAGAGCTGCCCCACTGGTACATTCAAATGTGGCTTTCAGACTGATTACAAGTATAGGAAGCCTCTGGTTCAGTCGTTTTTGGAGTTGGACGCACAAAAAAGTCACGTGGGGAACTTAAAAAACAAAACAGAACAACAGAAAAGAAAAAGAAAACTTCATGGCTGGGTTTTATACCCAGAAATTTTTATTTGATTTGTTGAGAATGTTACCTGGGCATCAGGATATTTAAAATTAGTATTATCAGGTAAGTTAATGTGGGGCCAAAATTGGAAATCACTGGTTTATTTCTTGCTTCTTTGGCTTCTCTGATAACCCAGCCAAGGAGGAATGGGAAAACAATTTCTCTTTAACTGTAATTCATTTTTATAGCTATAAATGATTTTAGATAAGTAGCCTCCCTTTTTTTTCAGTCCCAGGGTTGGCTAGATACACTCAAACCTGACTTTGGAAGCCTAAATTCTGCTAAATTGGGGAAATTTGGGTATGAACAGCACACAACTCCTCTTTCTACTGGAAACTTTTTTTCAGCAGTTTCCCACCAAAAAGGCCCCTTTTAAAATGTTTTCTGATATTTGTTTCTCCCTTCATAAGAGGATTTTTTGTCACTGCCATTCTCCAAAAACAAGGCTCAATAATAAGCCTCTACCTATGGAGCCAGTATTTATCACTAGCAGATGTGATGCTCTTTAGAGTCTTCATTACTTGGGAAAGCTTTACTCAGTATGGACAGGGTAAATATCATGAGCTCTTATCAGAAATGCTCATGCACATTAAGAGAAGCATATTATGTCAGGCCTCCTCGGTGAAAATAGCTGAAATGAACCCTGGGCAATATGCGAGGCTGCAGAATGGTTGCTATTCCAGTAATGGCCACACGATGGCAGTGTCGCAACATGAATGATGGCTCTCCCGGTCCTCTCCCCGCTGAGCCCCGACAGCTCTCTCCCTGGTACTGAACGTAAAATGCTCGAATGAAACCTGCCATTTCATCCACATCCTTCACTGGCGAATAATACCAGGTTCATGTTTAGGCTGAATTAGACGAAGCTTGAATAAAAATGGCCTTAATTGGTCTGATACATTGAAATTGCTTTCCACCAAGCAAATCTGCTCTAGAGTTGCACAAATCACCTCATTACTCTGCATGTGTCTTCAGAGCAATTCAACAAGAAAGCATTTTCGTCCACGTGATAGCTTTTGCTGATGAACCTAGATCATTTTTCAACGTTGAGTATCTCTAATACATTTCCCATTCCAATAAATCTTAAACATTTCTGTTTTTTTTTTCTTGGTCAATTATATATATTCCATTATAAACACCTTGAAGTACATAGAAGAGACCAGGTGTTCATCTATATAACTAGTATTTGTTGTTTATATCCTGGTGGCTCACAAGTGTATAAGTGTATTAGGATCACTGGAGAGCTAAAAAGAAAAAACAGTATATTGAAATATACTGATGCCTGAGCTTGCTCCCAATAAATTAAATCAGACTTTCTAGAGGTTAGGCTCCTGGAAATTGATATTTAAAGTAAGATAAAGCCAAGTCAAGCAAAGCAGAACAAAACAAAACAACTCCTCCAGTGATTTTAGTGTGCAGCCAGGCTCAGAACTATTAAGTGAAGAAGAGGGAGGCAATCTAGATGACATTCCAAAGGTTTACCAAAGGCTCCACTCCAGAAGGAAGCTTAAAATAGTCCCAGGCACAACAGATAACTAATTTCACTGCATCCGAGTCACTTTCACTTGTCTTTTGCTGTCTTTAGCACCCACCCAGCTGACACCTAGCTCAAGCTTTGCATTCGTGTCTCCTCTGCCTACAATATTTCCCCTCTAGACATTTGCCTGAGATCTCTACCAGTGATTTAGACATCTCCCTAAATGTCACACTCTCAGAGAGGTCTTTCCTGATCCCCTTATATAAAATAACAGTTTCTATCTCCTTTGGCTTCATTTTTTTTCCCTCACAGCACTAATCACTATCATTCCATCATATAATATCTTATATTTAAAATTATGTATTTCTTTTATCTGCCATCCTTACTATAAAATATGTTTGTTGATCTCGACCTCCACGTTGTCCTCTTTCACCTTGCTCTGTGGTTGTTACATAAGAGGCACGGAATAATTATTTGCTGGATAAGGAACAGTTTTAACACTTGGTTTCCTCACTGACAATGGGGCTAGACCTCTGGGATCAGGAAGTTCTAATATGGGGGTGCACAGTCCAGCAAGATGGAATGCGACACTAGCTATCCAGACAACCAGAGGAGGTGTTGGTTCTGACCTACAGAAGCACTCAAGAAATATTTTCTGACCTATAGAAGGCACTCAAGAAATATGTGTTCACTGACTACACTGACAGGAACTTGAGTGTACCTCTGCTATGGAAGAAGGGACACACCTTGGAGGGATGCGGCAGGACTGGCTCCTGTGAATATGTTTTCCTCAGGTGATACGTTTCAGGAACCTCATGATACATAGATCACAAAGAGCAAATAGAGGCCATGGAGAGCTTCCTCAGCACATTCCCTTCTGGAAGGGTGAAGATGGAATATAATAGCTGAATATGAAGGGCACGGGGTGTGACTTAAAGTAGAAAAATGCTTTCTAGAAAGCAAAAAAACTCAAAAACACTAATGGAAGCTGAGGAATAGTTTATTTTTAATTATTTTGAAATTTTTGCAATTTAATTTTCTTAAAGTTTAAAGTCAATTAATTAACATATAATGAATTATTCGTTTTGGAGGTAGAGGTCAGTGATTCATCAATCTTATGTAAGACCCAGTGCTCATTATATCCCATGCCCTCCTTTCTGTTTTTTTTTTCCTGAAGATTTTATTTATTTATTTGAGAGAAAGAAAGAGAGCCTATGCAGGCACAACCCAGGGGATGGGGGGCAGAGGAGAAGCAAGCTCCTTCTGAAGTGGGGCTCAATCACAGGACCCTGGATCATGACCTGAGGAGAAGGAAGATGCTTAACCGACTGAGCCACCCAGGCACCCCCTTCACATGCCCTCCTTTTTATTTTTTATTATTTATTTATTTTAATATTTTATTTAAATTCAATTTGCCAACATATAGTATAACACCCAGTGCTCATCTCATCATGTGCCCTCCTTAGTGCCTGTCACTCAGTTACCCCATGCCCCCGCACCCCTCCCGGTTCCAAGAGCTCAGTTTGTTTCCTAGGATTAACAGTCTCCTATGGTTTGTCTCTGTCCCTGATTTTGTTTTTGGGTCTGGTTGTAAACAAATTGAACCTTAACTTGACTAAAATAGCTGTCTCTTGCCTGAGTAGAATATAACTCAACAGTGAGTTGAGGCAGGTGGGTGATTTTAACTGGAGGGAACTTCCCTTGACAAATTGCTTGGCGCTCTAGTTGTAGGCAAACCGTTCACGATCATCTCTTGCTTCTGTCACCGCTGGGTGTTTGGCTGGATTGGCTGCCGCTGGTATGGATGGGCTGGATTTTTCTTTGGCTGTGGAAGTCTTATCACCATGACGGCTGTCAGCCTGGATCGATATCTGAAAATCTGCTATTTATCTTATGGTAAGTACGAAGGTTTCTCATTCCCTGATAGTCAAAACTAGTGGATTGTCAGACTGTAAATACTGTACTGATAGGTGATGAACAAAGATTACTAATAACCTAGGACACCAAGAGTATCTCCATTTCTAGCCTATTTTGTTCTAACATAAGTTTAAAGCTTTAAACCTGTGCTGACGTAGATTTCTTTTAATACTACTTTTATAGGAATGTCTGATGTTTGGCTACAATGCTTTTGGCAAGTATCATTTCCTTGTATGACGTGTATAAGCTTCTACCATATTTTGTCATGCAAACAGAGAGATAAGACGCATTGAAAGGATGTTAGGTCTGAGATGTTCTAGCTGGTTCCCCATATGGTAAGTGTAATTAGAAGAAAGATGCTTCTGATCCTCCTTTCAGAGATGAGGAATTCCAAAATGTCCAGCTCCAAGTTAGAGAGCCGTGCAGCTGTGCCGGCAAGAAAGGACACAGACAGAAATATCACTCAACATTCTTTTTGTGGGATTGTAGGTAGAAAGATGAGTGACTATAAGAATTGGTGAGGGGAGAGCCAGCTATAAAAAAGTTTTCGGAGGCTCAAGATTTTTAAAAAAATAATGTTAAAATAAATTTTTATTGTTTTTTCTTCTTGGGGTTCTGGGAACTTATTGAATCCAAAAGAGAAGCATTTGGGCTCTTAAGTTTAATACTGAGAACCAGGTGCAACTGGGGAATAGTATTGGCTCCTTCTGGAAAAAGCTTCTCTGTTTGTTAATCTGTCAATCAGAACAGTTGTGACCATGGAGATGGAGGATGGCCTGGAGCCTGAGATGGGAAAGATCAAGTTGACTTGATACTCTCAATGTGGTAGAATTTTCCTTTATATTTTAAAAGTTTATAGTCCCAGACTCTAAGGAAACCATGCAGGGGAGGGTAAGGTCATGGACCATCATCTTCACGAACTAGCACTATTTTTTTTTTTAAATCTGCATCTCTTTTTCTAAAAAGCATAACACTTCCAATAGAAATAACTTAAATCAGAGTTTCCAATAATACAAAAAATATTCAGTTATGTATATTCTGGATGACTTCAGAGTCATATACTTTCTATAAAATTGTTTTTGGTCATAAAAGTAGATTTTAAATATACTTAATAGATTTTACAAATGAGAAGTCAGAATTTCAGCTTCCTGGGGATATTTGAGGAATACTATACCTTGATGTCTCTGCTTTTAAAATATTTTCTTGAATTTAGGCTTGGTGTCCATTAAAGAGGTGAGACTGCCCACTCCCCAGAATCATTGCAGGGCATCACTCCATATGGGAATTGTGTATTTTTTTCCAGCTTCTTTTAAGATTGAACCTCAATAGAACGGTTTCACCATTTGATTTGACTCATGATTAAACCCTCTACACAGTGTCTTAAAATGTTGGAATTAGAAGACCGCTTGGGAACATGGAGACCTTTCTCCCATTAATGTGATAAACTGTTTTAAGGCATCCCTGACAGACAGCCACTTGGCCTCTTCTTGAATAATTCCAGTGACCAGTGACGGGGAGCTTACTACTGCATAAGGCAGCCCATTCTCTGATTGGTCTGCTCTCATTGTTACAATGTTATTCCTTATATTGAGACAAAACTGCCTCCCAGTAATCTCCACCCATTGGTCCTAGTTCTGACTTCTGGAGCAACACAGAACCAATCTACTAATCTACTCCCTCCTGTACTTGACAGCCTTTCACCATACTCGAATGTAAGTATACAACACCTCACCAAGTAACCCTAACCATAAATGCTTATACGTATGCGTATGCACATTCCCCTAAATATATGTGGTTATCTGTGCCAATGTTTAATCCATTATAATGGATAATCAGGAGCTGACATATATTGTGGTTACATAATTGTTACCTCCCTCTGGTTGGGCTTGAGAAATTTGAATTTTATAATACAAAATGCCATATATTTTTTAAAAAAGAGACAATAGAGTATAGACACACAATCCATTATATTTCTTGTTAGTGCTGAGACAAACACAGGAGTAAAAATTCATGTTAATATAGTCCTTCATAGTATGCAAATCAGGCCTTGTATTATTTGAGTGAACCCTTAACAAAACCTGTAAGCAATGTATTCTTATTTCCTTCATCTTACTGCTAAGAACATGGGCATCTAGAAAGGGTACATGAAGAGGGTCAAATGCTAGAAATGAGAAGAATTAGGCCCTACTGACTTCCCCAACAGCATATGGCTCTAAGCGGAAGCAGGCCTTGTGTCTATGTTGAAGGGGTCATTTGGCTTTTGTTGTCTGTGTTCTGATATTTTTTTCTGTGCTACTCCAAACCCAAGGTAGTGAGGATTCACTACTCTGACCCTTTCTCTTTGAGGTGATACATGGGGGGATGGAGATAATTTTCTTAGTGGGCCACAGCAGTATATCAGGCTGCCCCATTTTGGTGGTTATGTCAAACTTTGGAAGATGATCACTAGTGCTCTACAGCTTTTCTTAGATGACTACATTATTTCTTCTTCTTGGAATGCTCTTTTGGTTGATGGAAACTAGTTCTGAAAAACCTGGAGCTCATTTTTTGTTTTTCTGAAAGTATTTTCACAGACTTACTTTTGCAGAGCTTGGTAAAATCTACCTAGATTCTCTACCTCTCTTGCTATGGCCATGTGAACATGACTGCTGTGTTAGTCATGTTTGAAGATTCAAAATTTGGTCCTGTAATGCAGGGTCAGCCAATTTAATGTTAGTGCACACAGTCATGGTCGTGGCCCACCAACCCCCAACAACAAGTACTTAGGAGGATGCATGAGATGAGAGACATGAAAGCCTTTTGGGAGAAGGGTATCTAAAGGCACAAAGAATGTGTTATTATTTGTCACCTCCCCAAAGGAGTCTACCTTGGATGAACCATTAATAAATGCTTTTGGGGGCTTGGTCCTTCTATTCTACCAGTTGGCCCCGTATTGGATAGGATCTCAAGGACATTCTGGATGCTTTCTTAAGCATTGTCTTCATTGTCTTTGGCATCTTCTTATCTCTCTACTGTCCCCTTTCCTCAGCTTTTGTCACTTACCCGTCCTAAGGCTCCTGCGTGCCTATGGAAACCTTCCCTGTGAAAGCACTTCTGATTTTATTCTCTTGGAAAAAGGCCCATGCTCTGGAACTCTTCTCCCTTCATTCCACTTTCCCTCAGAATTCAGTTACCTGACCACTTCTCCCAGAATCCAATGGAATAACTCTTTGGATGTGGAATTTGACATATCGAGGGGAGGTATTTGGGTGTAGGGCAGATTACATCCCGGTAATGCTTTTCTTCTACCTCCAGGGGTTTGGCTGAAAAGAAAGCACGCCTACATCTGCCTGGCAGTCATCTGGGCCTATGCTTCTTTCTGGACCACCATGCCCTTGGTAGGTCTGGGGGACTACGCACCTGAGCCCTTCGGAACCTCATGCACGCTGGACTGGTGGCTGGCCCAGGCCTCCCTGGGTGGCCAGATTTTCATCCTGAACATCCTCTTCTTCTGCCTCTTGCTCCCAACGGCTGTGATCGTATTCTCCTATGTGAAGATCATTGCCAAGGTTAAGTCCTCCTCCAAAGAAGTAGCTCATTTCGACAGTCGGATACATAGCAGCCATGTGCTGGAAATGAAACTAACCAAGGTAACTACAGGAATAATTTACAGAGGGGTTTTCTGATCGATTAAAACTTCATAGGGCAAAAAGGTTAGGGAATGTTGGGGACTGAGAGAACTTAGAACCTCTATTCTTTATGGACTTCTGAACTTTGCTATTATTTATCCAAACCTTTCTAGTATTTCTTTTCCCTGTTTCTGTCTCTCTCTCATTTACGCACACACACACACACACACACACACACACACACACACTCACACAGAGCATCACACATTTCTAATATCTACTAAATTTGGATCTACTGGGAGCTTTTTCTCTCTATTGAATAAGACATTCTTGGTTCTCAAAAATTAAGTCATAATAATAATAACTTAATAATATTATTAAGTCATAATAATAATGACTTCTATGCATCATAAAATGCCTCATAGTACTTACTATTTTGTATGGACTTTGGTGGGTGTGATTAGGGACATCCTGCCACCCCATATTATTTACAGCATAAGAGCTTACCACATCTACTATCCTATGGGAGCTTAACATAAGAGCAATTTCTGCAGAGCTTCAGAGTCAACAGTTCCTTGGATATTGTAATGTAATGAAAGGAACACATAATTTGGGAACAGATTAGGGTTCTCATTCCATCACCAATACTTGCCAGGTTTGTGACCCAGAACTAGATACTAAACTTTAAATCTATTTTCTCACTTGTGTGACAAGAATTGTAACATCTATGTCATTGGATTATGGTGGAGATTCAATGAGATAAATCATGTTGTTCTGTCATTTGGGGCCTAGAAGGTGTTAAAGAAACTGTAGTTCCTTCATTCTCTTGCAACTTTCAGGAATTCTGGGGAAGTATAAGGTAGGGATCCTCCCACTTTCATCCTGTCTTACTCTTTTTAAGAAAAATTTATTTATTTTTTCATGAGAGACACAGAGAGAGGGAGAGAGAGGCAGAGACTCAGGCAGAGGGAGAAGCAGGCTCCATGCAAGGAGCCCGATGTGGGACTCAATCCTGGGTCTCTAGGATCACACCCTGAGCCAAAGGCAGACGCTTTAACTGCTGAGCCACCCAGGCATCCCCTGTCTTACTCTTATATTGAAAGAGATATTTTCCCAGCAGGTATCTCAATATAAATGACATGCAGCTAATACCATCAAACTGTATATTTAACATTAGCATGCCCTAATTTCTATTTTACTTTTAAAGATAAAAAAATTAAATGTAGATTGAAGCTCTAACTATTCCTTCTGGTATCCCAATCAGTCATATTATTGACATCCCAACTTCACGTGTCCTCACAGCCTACTTTGGAGACCACTTGTCTCAGGACCTATAGTAACAATTTCCTCCAGACCTGAGATCACTTCTAGTAAGTCAGGGCCTTCATTTTAGTAATATTCCTCTCTTTGAATTGCAGATGTTTTGAGATGGTACAAGGATCTTTTGGGTACACAACGTGAGCTAGAGATTTTTGTTGGTTCCAGTTGACCTTTACTTCCTCAACTCCATGTGCTGAGTAACAGCTCCAGAAAGTTTTCAATACTTTAAATCTATACTCATAATCTCATAATAGAGAAGTCCTACCTGGACAAAAACACAGGATCAGGAATCATTATCTGCTTTTTATCTTTTAACTGGCTATAAAATAGAAAAAAAAAACTATTTACATAAAATCCAAGGTCATGAACTAAGTTCTTCATTTCTAGGTCTCCTTTTAGGTCTTACCTATAACTTAAAAAAAATTAACCCAAATAAATGAATCCAAGATAAATTTGGATTACGTATAATCCAAACCCTACTCAGAATCAAGTACTGTCCTAGGAACAGGGTGAATGCAACAATAATAAAAATTTTCCTTTTTAATACTTTATGGAAGTATGTTCAGGAAAATGATGTGATATCCATCACATTATTAAGTGGATTTGAGTTTACTTTGTAGTCCTGCAGTTTGGCATACCAAAGCTGCTGAGATGTCATATGACTCTCTCTCTTCTTGCCACCTTCCAGTGGTGTTGGACTCCAGACATTTTGATGGTTTTGATTAGCGAGCCTGGATCCTTATTTCCATGAGGTCCTTCTCCAGTTTTTCTGAGTCTGTTGTTCATCATCTGCTCTCCTGTTAGTTAAATTGCCTAATTCCACCCACAGTTAGCTTTTATAAATACCCTAGCATCTGGTTCTTTGAGTATTCTGGACGGTGGGCAATTTGCTTAGTGAGGGATTCTGAAGCTCATTATACATATGAGGTGAAACTTGGCACACACTGTTTAATTTGGTTTGTGGTTATTAGTCTCCTTGACCTGGAATGGACTATATAGATCCAATAGCCAGACTCACCCAGACCAGATTAACCAAAGAGATGTTAAATGAAAAGTGTAGGGCAGCCCGGGTGGCTCCGCGGTTTAGCGCCTGCCTTCAGGCCAGGGCATGGTCCTGGCGTCCGGGGGTCAAGTCCCACATCAGGCTTTCTGCATGGAGCCTGCTTCTCACTCAGCCTGTGTCTCTGCCTCTCTCTCTCTCCCTCTCTGTGTCTCCCATGAATAAATAAATAAAATCTTTAAATGAAAAGTGTAGGCATCTATATGTATGATTTTATTTTATGCATATCTTCTTTTGACATATACTAAATGACACTATTACATATAATGTCTACATTATATAATATATTTCATTTTTTTTTTTTTTTAAATTTTATTTTTTTTAAATTTTTATTTATTTATGATAGTCACAGAGAGACAGAGAGAGAGGCAGAGACATAGGCAGAGGGAGAAACAGGCTCCATGCACCGGGAGCCTGACGTGGGATTCGATCCCGGGTCTCCAGGATCGCGCCCTGGGCCAAAGGCAAGCGCCAAACCACAGCGCCACCCAGGGATCCCATATAATATATTTCATATATTATACAATATGTCTGTACCTCATTTATATATATAAAACTTATATTAAAATAACCTGAATATAAAAAGCTTCTAATTATTAAAACTTACGCAAAAAACATAAATCAAAATTCAACCCACAATGATAAACATAACTTTCTATTTTGGCATCTCTGTGCTAAATTTAAAATGTTTTCAATTACCATTTAGTTTTTTTTTTTTTTTTTTTTTTTTTTTTTTTTTTTTATGATAGTCACACAGAGAGAGAGAGAGGCAGAGACACAGGCAGAGGGAGAAGCAGGCTCCAAGCACCGGGAGCCCGACGTGGGACTCGATTCCGGGTCTCCAGGATCGCGCCCTGGGCCAAAGGCAGGCGCCAAACCGCTGTGCCACCCAGGGATCCCTACCATTTAGTTTTTATCTTAACTTTTTTCTGAGTAAAAATAAGTAAAAAAACAACCTTACACTGCACCTTTTCATAGTCTTAGAAAGCTTTTCCTGCAACTACCTCCCAGGATTGGTGGTTTGCTTATTCATTTGGTGCTTTTGATCTTTTAGAACAGCCTGGTCTAAAAGCTTACTACTTAAAGGCCACCTCCTTGGATTCTGGAGTCAAAATAATTTACTTTTCTGGGTACTCTAATGATTTCCAGCTGGGTTATTATCTGGGACTGCATTTTGCCAGTCTGGTCTTATCCACCTGAAAGCTGACAACCCATCTACAAATATCTTTCTGCTTTGTAATTTCCCTTGAATTAATTTTTTTAAGAACCATGGTCTTGCTAGACTTTTGTAGCAGGCTGAAATTTAACAGACTGCCAACAGAGGTCTGTAAAAAAAGCTCAAGAAATAAAAACAAACAAAGACTCTCTTTATATTTCTAGGACTCCGTACCATCTCATTTTCATGTCTGCATTTGACTTTGTAAAACAAACTTAATATTAAACAATGAAGATAAATTCAGTTGAGGAGGATTTTCCTCCTCCTCCCAGGGCCATGTATAAATTCTAGAGAGGCTTTTATAATTCTGTGGTGTTAATGGGTGGGGGCTCCTGGTCTAGTTGTTTTAATTTATTGACCATGGTATTGCTGAGATATTTAAGTTTCTTTCCGGTCTCAGTCATCAGTTGTCATGAGTCACTTCGCATTCTTTTTGTTCCAACTGGAAGTCCTCTTTAGGTTCATCAGCAATTCCAGCTATTTCTCTGTCCTTCCTTGTTTTTTGACTGCATATGTATGTTGGGAGTTGGCTGGGACCCTGGGAAGCAAGGCACAAGTGTTTGGCTCTGAGATCCCCAAATGCATTGAGGATCTTTGCTCCCCTAGCACCATCCCTGGCCCTTTGTGCTAAGCTCAGTGGAGTAGCATCCGGACAGTTTCTCAAGGTCAATTACCAGCTCCTCCAAGGTCCTCCCTCACCTTCAAGCTGTATTCTGTAGTTCCTTTACACACTTTGGGGTGGGGAACCTATAATCATGTGCATCCCTCAAAAACTGTTCCCATTTAGTAAGATTAATGCCTCTGGTCCTACAAGTTCTGGCTGTGGATACTCTGTCCTTTTTTTTTTTTTTTTTTTTTGCATACTCAAACCCCCTTTCTCTCAAGTATTTTTTTTTTCTGTAAGTTTCAAATTTCTATTTTAAAACTCACAAGCTGAGAAATGAGTGTTTTACTTCTTTGGGTTTTTCTGCTTGAAAAAAAATCTTCACACAATGCAGTGAACACTCTTGCTTTTGCTTTAATGAGGGGGGCGGTGGAGTAACAGGCAGAAAATACCAGAAGCATAGACTAATTTTTCCAAATATTGTTCTGCTGTGTGGATTAGTACTTAATATTTGTTTATTTAGCACAAATAGATTATCTATAAGTTCTAGGTCTATAAGTAGTATCTTGATCCTTTGGCATCTGGATTTCTTTTATTTTCCCTTATTTCCACCAGAAAGCCTTCCTGATCCTCCCTGGCTAGTTTAAGTCCCTCTGCAATTGGTCTTCAGAGCACTTCATACATTCACTTTATTGAGCCACACGCTTGTCCTTCTTTGCAAGTAGTAGGTAGGTGAACAGTAGTGTAACATCCTGTTTGCTACTGAGCCTCACTGGCACCTACTAGATGCTTAATCAAGATTGCTATAATGAATACATAATTGAATAAATTAAGTTAATCTAATTACCTTGATGAGTGTTAAGTGGTCCCTTGACCCCTGACTTGAGTTCCTCTGTCCCTTTTATTACTGACAGGCATTTTGTTTCGCTTTGTTCTTTTACACTGATTGTGGAGTCTTTTTAAAAATCATAAATGTAAATCTCTGCTTTCCTCAAATGATTCCTCTCTTTGCTCATCCAGTGTTATTTATCACTGAGGGTTCATATTCAGAGAACCTTTTAGGAGAACTCTAAGGGCAGTTTGTAGGAAAGCTGAACTGCGTTGCTTTTTATTTTTTAAACCAATTAAGTTATTTTCTCTGATTCTTCGTAAGTGTTCTTATCTTAAATGCCACTCCCAGAAAAGTATTCCCCAAATTCAATTCAGATCTTCCTATTACAATGTGTCAATGCTGTCTTTACATTTTTTTAAAGAATTGGGCATAATTTATAATTAATTTATAATCACATACTTATTTTTGTGATTATTTGCTCAATGTCTGGCTTTAGCATTAGTCAGTAAGGCCTGTGGAGTAACAACCATATCACTTTGTTCATTTTGTGTCCCTAGGGTATAGCACAATGTCTTGAACATTTTAAATTAAACATTATAACATGATATGACATAAATCAGATAATATATAATTAATTATGTTATATCAATATAAATGAAATATAAAGATATATGTAAGTAAATGCATATAAAATATGTATTTGTTGAAGGAAAGAATTTCAAATTAGGGGTGAATCTGTTTTGCCACTAGCCCATGGAGAGTCTCATATAGCTGACATTTGTTATTTTAGTTGCTAGTGGATAAATTCCTTTCTGTGCTGAGGAATTTCCAACATTTTGAATCTTGGGGAATGGAATGGCGGGGAGCAAGACATCTGAGCAAAGGCTGACTCCTAAATTAAAAGATACAAAAGGACCAGTCACTGATTTTCCAAGATTCCTTTGCAGTTGGAGTACAACTATGACCCTAGGCTCCAGCCAGTGTATCTCAGGAGCTAGTGACTCCAGTGGAGGAGCAGGGAGATGTCTCCTGAGGGTATGGCAGCAGCAGCAGTGGTCTCTGTATCAGAGCTGGTTTGGGCCACCATTTTGGGTATCATTTCTGTCTGCTGGGTCTCAGTTTTGAGTGTAGTGCTCCCAATGATGCTCTAACTAACCCATTCCTTTCCTGTCTCACTCAGCCAAAGTCAATTTCTGTTGTTTGGAACTCAGAATCCTGACTGATTCACCTTGGACAAACCACTTTACCTCACTGGGCCTTGTGTTTCTCATCTGTGAAAGGAGGTGGGGGAGGGGAACTAAATGCTGCCCAAGTTATCTTCTAAAACTCTTAGGTTGTATAAAAATGGCTAGATTGGTTGAATTGTTTAAGGGTAGACAGCAACAACTCTTACTGCTAAAACCACCTGGCCTCACCACCTATGTTACCCTGCTGAGTAGCAATTTCTTCACCTTAAGGGTTTGGTTCATCTACAATGAACAGTAAAATCTCTCTCATTTGGTTGAGCCAGATAGAGATTTGTATCTCTTATTGTTTAAGCCAGCCGCTGCCTCATTGGGGAATGTTGTGTTCAGTTTTAGACCCAAACCCCACAACACAGATGTACAGAGTGACATGACCTAATTCACATCCTCTCCTTTCAATCACAGCTTTTGCTTGTTTATAGAAGAGTGGTATTTTAAGATTTGAGAAAATTGCAGTGGGGAAGTACAGACCCCTCCTTCTATGTCTTTTTTTTTTTTTTTAAAGTACAAGTTAATATTTTCTACTTGGATCACAACCAGGGCTCACATGATGGTAGACACAGCAAAGCTCTCAGAATTCTTTTCTTTCTAAGTGCATGAAGAAGGACCTAGGACAGTTGTCTTCTTTGTCATTCTATCAATAAATAGAAGGAAGGAAGATACTCAAATTACACACGCTTAGGGTCAACATTATTTCTTCAAAGATGGTGTGAAAGCTAAATATCACCCCTATTTTTATACATGTCAGGAACTGAGGGCCAAAGAAGGTGGATCATGGTTGCTAAGCAACCCCCCCCCCCCAGTTGGTAGTGTCTCTCAATGGCAGGCTGCCTGCATGTGGGGGTAGTGGCCTCATAACTAGCATTTATTCTTGCATTATCATCTTTTCATATCAATTTTTTGATCAGTTGGGAGCAAATCCATATGCTTGCCAGCTAGACTCAAGATAGGAAAACCAAATCTTATTATCCTCGTCTTCTGGTCAATTGTACGCTCTCCCGCCATTTTCTCAATGCATACATGTAGTGATCTTGCTCCTTGTGGTCTTGTCTCATCCTAGCCACTGCAATATCCTTGTTATCACTAGTTTGGCTGGTTCTAGGATGTGATCAATCTTGTTATTGGTGGGGAATTTATTCCATCTTATTGCCTCTCTTTTTATTTTTTTTTATTTATTTTTATTTATTTTTTTAAATTAATTTTTATTGGTGTTCAATTTACCAACATACAGAAAAACACCCAGTGCTCATCCCGTCAAGTGTCCACCTCAGTGCCCGTCACCCATTCCCCTCCAAAACCCGCCCTCCTCCCCTTCCACATTCATTTGGGGAATATGAATAATTGCCTCTCTTTTTAAACTTCACTTCCACATCAATTCCATGTCCTCTTTTCAACCGTTTTATTATTCAAGGTAGTACACAACTTCAAACATTGGCTGAGGCCCTACTCATATCCAGGCAAAGGAGCCTGATGGAAGGAACCAAAATGGTTGTTTCACTCACACTGGTCAGTGGAGTTGAACCACAATTGGAATCCAAACCTGAGTACATCTATCCGTGATGTTTGTGCTATTCCACACTGCTTCAGCACAGAGACAGGGCTGGACTTTGCTTCTTGGAAACCATATCTGCTGGAATGGTTCAGATGAATTAGGTCCAAAGACAGAGCCTTATATAATATTTACTTCTAAGCCCATAGTTCTATTAGTACTATGTACAATATTGCCTATGTGACACTTAAGTTAATGCCTATTTGAATTGTAGCTAGAACATATAGATATTCCTTAGTCCTCTGCAGCAAGATCTATTTAAAGTGAACTGGGTTGCAGATGTGTGATTCTTTTGTAGAAGCAAAACACATATTCTGTGAATTTCCTCCCACAAAAAATTGCCTAATTTAAGAATTGAAATTTTACTGCTTTTCCAGTAAACCAAAAGGCAGTGATAAAAGTGAAGTGACTAAAAAATAAACAACTTAGAAAAAGTTGACAGGTACAGGTGTCTGTGTTAGAACTGGTTTAAGGATATCTGGAATAGAAATTCTGGAAAATGAAAATGAGGACACACTCAGAAATGAGGAAAGAACTGACTGATGAAAGATTAAACATGTTCCACATTGAGTAGAAAGCACTGGGAAAATGGTGTAACATGCAAGTTTTGTAAGTTTTTATAGAGTATATCTTAAAATGCCTTTAATATTTAATGTTTTAATATTTTGTGGAGTATATTTTAATAGGAAAATATTGTAAAAAATAAATGAGCCTCATGTTAACTTTGTATTCACTTCAAATACATAAGTAACATTCTGCAGCGTTTTTAGATCTAGGCTTTTATCCCTCTTTCTGCCTTTTAAACTTGATTTCTAGTCATTCAATTTAAGGCACTTAAATCCAATGTCCTTTTAAAAAGGATAATGTAATGCACATGTTTGAAGTCCTTCCTCTTCCCATTGCACACCCTCATAAAAGCAGAAAATATGTAAAATGTAGAAAATATTATGGACTAAGTGCTAATCTATTTTTTTGTCAATGACTTTGACAGCAACACAAAACTTTTGAGACACCGTGAAATCGTCAGATGAGTCACCAAAGAGAAAGGGTGGAGCTATGTTAAGTTCCCAGACATTTGCTAAAGCAAGTTTTATTTATACAGTTATTGGGAATTGTTTATTGGGAATTTAGAAAAAAGACCCTCACTTTGAGCCTTGAGGCATCCATTCCATTTACAAATGTAAGTCACACAGACCAAACTAAACACAATTTCTACTGGGTAACCCTCTGCAGAGAGGTGGAAAAGCAAGCAAGCAGGAGATCGCACATATGATCTAGGCCTGCTTGATAACTGTTAAGCATAGATAAGAATTTTGGTTCAGGACCCTAAAGCAAGGCTGCAGGACCCTGGTGCAGGGCTTCAGGACTTGAAGGAGGTCTGAGCTCACTTCATTCATTTCTTTGAGATTTAGAATATTTGTAAAATGGAGTGAAATGGTTATAACTAAGGTGTGTCTCAGCTGCAGTTAATTTTTAGAGATGAGGCTTGAACTTCTTGGGTAGAATTTTATGACCTGAGACGTATGGTGGATTTTCCAGGCTTCTTTCTTGACACAGCCCACAGATGTGGGATTCTCAGGACAAACACCCTACTTACAGGCTGTTCCACAGGTCAAATAGGGCTATGGATCATTCCCTGCATGCCACATCTCTGTTCTCATGGAAGCATATTGAAATGCATATGGGCGTACAAATGACTTTGTTACAAAAGAACTTAGCCAGTTGGATTACTAAAACAAAAAACAAGCATAAATATTATTGCTTTAATTGTTATTAATAAAACATTTTGTGTCTTATTCCTTTTCATAGATCCTCTACACTAGCTTGTCATGACTCTCATGTTAGGAACACTATTTTTTTCCCTCTTAAATGAGACTGGGGAAAGAGGCAGTGGTATCTGCCCCAGACAGCTCCATGTTTTTGTCTTCTCTGGGTTTGGGGGCACTTGGATAAAAGGATGCTCCACTCTTCCTACAAATCCCTTATAAAATCACTAAGATGAGTCTGATTATGCTCTTTCTAGTCATCTGCCCATTCCTATTCTTGCTATTGTAGCTAGGGGCATGAAGTCCTCTGGTCAGGCTTTGGTCATATGATGCTAGCTCCATACAATTGCCTACAGGTAGAAGGGATACTACTGGTGATGCTACAGTAGAAGGTTTAAGAAGAAGAGGAAAATAAATGCAAACAAAACCAGATGTCCACTACAAAGAGCACTCATTTGAATATCATCTCATTATTTATCTTACAAAAAATACTCTAGTAGATAATAGTATAAAAATACTTCAAAGTTAGTGCACGCTCTCTTAACTAGGACCTGAAATAGCTCATGTTTAAGATAAACACTGAAGCTCAAACTTCACTCAAAGTAAGAGCCCTTTCACTTCTTGTTTAGACTGTTGCTTAAACAAACCTGTTAAAAGTGGAAATCCTATGTGGCCAAGGATTGTGTCTGCTTTGTTCTTTACTTTATCCTTGACACAAAAACATGTAAGAGATGCCAATGATGCTTGTTGATCGAATGAATAAACAATGGTTTTTCTACCTCCAATTTCTTCCTGCACTATTTCACTAGTTAGGTTAATCTTCCTAAACACAGCTCTCATTAAGTCTCCAACCCAAAAACCTACTAGTGCCTCAAAGCATATGGAATTAAGGGCAAGTACAGTCATATGTAATAAAAAACCCTGAATATACAGATATTATCTTTCTTTCCAGCCTCATCTCCTATGCCAAAGTGAATTGCTTGCTAGTTTTAATTCCTTTTTTCCCCTCAAAAATATGGAATGCTTCTCGAATTTGCATGTCATCCTTGCACATGGACCATGCTAATCTTCTCCGTATTGTTCCAATTTTAGTATATGTGCTGCTGAAGCAAGCACTTGCTAGTTTCTTTATAAACCTCACATACACCTGTGTCTTTGCTCACGCTGATCTCACTTCCATTCCTTTATTTCAACTTGCCATCATGCAGGATATACGCCACGTCCCTCATGAAACCAGTCTGAATTTGCCCTGTACCATGTAATTTGATCCTCTTCTGATGGTACTTAAATCAAGGGAAGAAGACTTCCTTGTACAGTAGTTGTTTGTATTCCAGAAGGATGCAATTGGGCACGAAGGTGTACTGTTGTCCCCAACAGCACTTGACATTGTGTCTGGCACCAAACACTTGCTAAAAAGGGATTATTGAATTCAAGTGAGATAATCTGTAGGGTCAGGTATGTAGTTACAGGGCACTAATTAGGGCTACATTAGAGGGACTGGGTTGCAGATGGTGAGAAACTAGTGGGGGTGTTTAAAACCCTCTCTCTCTTCTTTGATCTGAAGTTAAGAGGTTCCTAAAGTAATTATAATTTTGTGAGAGAAAAAATTTAAGTTAAAACTCGGTGATTCTATTTTACTTTATATCTAGTGAGTTTTCACTATCAAAGCCTCATACTTGAGAAAATGAGCCAAAAGAAGTAACACTTAATAGAAATCTCTGAAGAAGGTTCATATTAAAATTTCCAACAAGGGCAAAGTTTCTGTTTCCTGAGGCAAATAAGAGTGATTTAAAATTTCTTCAAGGTGAACATGTTTTCCATCTAGCTCCAAATATGACGGAACATATTTTCTATTAATGTGGGTTGAGAAGTCTGGAAATTTCAGGGGCACGGATGTCTTCTTAGCATGACTTCCTACCCAATGTAAAATCTGCCAATTTCTTTAGGGTTAAACTTTGGGTCTTTTGGTACATTCAGATTCTGGAGTAAAGAACGAATAGGATATGGTCACTGGGATAAAGCATTATAATAACTTTCTCTGGCTGAACATCTCGAAGTCCATAGGAAATATATCCACAGGCCAGGTAAATGGAAAAATAATAGACTTTCTTAGATGTAAATCAGCTGCTGGTCTCCCCCACTCCCATCATTTTCATCAGTTGTCTTGACTCTGTTCTATTGCTTTCCCTTACCAGGTAGCAATGCTGATTTGTGCTGGCTTCCTGATTGCCTGGATTCCTTATGCAGTGGTCTCTGTGTGGTCAGCTTTTGGAAGGCCAGACTCCATCCCCATTCAACTCTCTGTGGTGCCAACCCTACTTGCAAAATCAGCAGCAATGTACAACCCCATCATTTACCAGGTCATTGATTACAAATTTGCCTGTTGCCAAACTGGTCGTTTGAAAGCAACCAAGAAGAAATCTTTGGAAGACTTCAGGTAAAATTTCAGAAGCCAGAAATGAATGATATCATTTCAAAACCCTGTGGGGTTCAAGCCACTCTGAAATATTGTCTCCTTGGGATTAGAGCTCACTTAGGAGGAGTCTAAAGAAGACTGTATTTTCTATTCATCAAAATTCCTGAAGTCATCAGATATGTTGGGTTGGATGTCATGGTAGATAATGAGAAAAGTAATTCAATTTTTGATTGTAGAGCAACTAAGATAGGAAGCTATGTCCATTCAAGCAACCACTATTGCTCACTCTTCCTTATCTGGGACCAAATCCATTTTACTCTAAGAATATGATTCCACATGGCATTGATTCAAAATGAAGTTCTCACAACAGAAAGGATTCTCCTGTTTGGGATATTTCTATCTCTAGCTACAAGTATAGGATTTGGGCAGGCAAAGGAAGGAGAGAAGGGAGGTGACATTGTACTCTCAGGTTCTTTATGTTATTTTCACAAGAGGCCCTATTGTACCTTCTCTCTGTCAGATAAGGAAATGAAGGTACAAGTAGGTTAATGTTTAAGTGAGCTGTCTGTGCTTAACGCAGCCGGGAAGTAGCAGAGCAGAGATTTAAATTCAGATCTATTGGGTTTGGAAACACTCTAAACTACTTCTGCTATAAAATAAGCAAGGGAGTTTGGGGATCCAGCATCATTTTTACTCAAGGCTCAGGGTGAGTAAAGAGTCAAAGATGATGTGTGGGTTTGTGTTCATTCAGGACCAGTCCCAGCAGTAGAATGTGGATCAGGCACCTGAATGCATGGTCTGAGGTGAGGGGTGTCAAGAAGGTCGAGGTTCTCTGATTTCTATTAATTCTTACTCACTGGATGTCTAGTTATTTTTCAGTACTATTTTTCTTGATTAAGTAGGAGACAGAAGAGAGAAAAAGGTAGAACTAGCTAGGAGAGATTGTGGGTGTTTATCTTGTTCTTTAATTATGCTTGAGCAAGTGACAAATCTTTCCTTACCATATAGGGTACAGGATCAAATGAAAAAAAAAGGCACAAAGAAAAAGTAGTATTGTCATTGTTGTGGTACAGGGGAAGAAATACACAATTTGGAGGTAGAGACCAGTATTTGGTTGATTTACCTGTATCTTTTGGCAAAAGAACTACTTAGAGCCTAGAATTGCAATGAGCTGATTGCAACACTCATCTTTTGAAACTGTAAGAATTACACCAAATGTGTGTTTGGAAAGGGCTAGATAACAAGTGTTAGCAGGTTTTTTTTTTTCTCTTTCACATTGTTGATGGCTAATGCCTTTTCTATTGAATTGAATAAATTTGAATGCTCAAATGCATCTATTTTAGCAGTAATAACACTTTGCCCTTATCAACTATTAATACTTTATTATGAATCCAGGTTAGAGAGGGTATTTTTAATAGAGCAATTGCAGGAGAAAATAATGGGCATTTCTTCCTCTGAAAGAGATGATGGGAATTTGACAGGAATGGCTGAAGGCAAATTTCACCTACCTTGTAATCATGCCTTGCACTGATCCTGTGTTCTGTACATTAGCTCTCAAGTGTGAACAGCACATAAATATTCAACACTCAATAATGAAAAGGGAGAAATTTATGAGGAAGGCAGTGACTTGAGGCCGCAGACCTTTGGGACAGCCAGACAGGCAAGAATTGGTTCAGCTCGCCTGCTACCATTAGCCATTTCTACGAAATACAATTGCTTTGCTGGAGGAAGACAAGTGCTATTTCCTTATTCTAGAGTCTTGCAGATTGCAGTGGAGAAAACAGGTGGTAGCACTAAAGCAGGGAGAAGCCTTTGGGTTTTAAAGTTTGGAACATTTTCAGAAAAGGAATGCTGAAGAGGTGTGATGAGTTCCTGATTTTTGGAAGACTCTTGTTTCAGAGAAGAATTTTCTAAAGAAGCAAAAGAAAAAAAAAGTGGATAATATTGAGGCTTATAGAATGAGGTGAAGCGGTCTGAGGGTAGTCCAGAGTGGTTAATGCATCACCAGAGCAAGTCAGTCAAATTAAACTAGATTAATGGATATTCTTGTTTTTTCCTCTTCTGAGCTCTGAAATGAATTTGCTTATCATGGGAGACCCTCTTGGGAAATATTTTGAATTCAAATAAAAAAGCTAATGTGTTGAATGTGAGACTGTGGAAATAAATTTTGAGTAATTTTTATGGTTTCATTAAAAGTTAACTAATTTTCCCTCCTAAATTGAGTCCTCTGAGATTTCGGTAAAAGCTGATGAACTACAGCAAAAAATATGGCCACGAGCCCGTCTTGAAATGCTCTTATTCATCACATCTGGGTATCCAGATGTAGTCTTCTGTATTTCATAAACAGTGCTTCTCCACCCTGGCTGTATATTAGAGATACTGAGGGAACTTTGAAAAACTGCTGCTTAGACCCTCCCTTGCAGAGATTTGGCTTCAATGATCTGGATTGGGCCCAAGCTTCATTAGTTTTTTTGATTGGTTAACTCTTCCAGATGGTTCTTGTACCCAGCCATTACTAAAAGCTGGTGAGCCAGAGCCCAGGAAAGAAAAATATTGGCAGTGCAGCTCATGTAGTCAGAGGCCTCTCTTCCCACCTACAGAGAGACCAGTGAGTGACAGGGGAACCAGACTTCAGGTACTAGGCCAACCTTACATGCAATATAAATGTTCAAATGACACTGGGGGTACAGAGTGAAGGACTGAGGCATTTTACATTCCTCATATTTGAGTAAAAATGAATAGATAACAAAGCCCTCAATTCTGGCATTGCCCTTGTAATAAACCTCCCCTGACTATGTTAGTTTGAATGCTGTCTTCCAAAGAACACTCTTTGTAGGTAAGTCACAGGGTGCAACTGTCTGGTTGGTCCATAGGTAGGCAATGACTTTTGTTCTGAGGATGGGAAACTCACTGGGACACAGATTGTCATGAACAAGTGGCTTGTTTATGGAAAGCTCTACTCAAGGGACTTCTTGACTTTGACTATTTTTAAGCAAATTATTATTTTCCTTCTCTCCTAATTCAAATCTTGCACATATAATCTTCATGGTAGACATGCCTACTATGGTATACATACACAGTACGTGTTTGTGTGTTTATATATATGTTAAATCGCATTTTCTTTCTTCTGTGTCTAGGCTGCACACTGTTACCACAGTCAGGAAGTCTTCTGCTGTGCTGGAAATACATCAAGAGGTATGAAGATGGACACAGCCTCACTCATGGACACAATTATTCACTTGTTTGCCTCTTCACTGCTGTTGATGCTTGATTGTGATTACACTTTTCTCTTTATATTATATTTTTATATTTTGTACACTTTCCCTCTTTTTCCTTCAGCCAGGATTTGCTGGGAAATTCCAAAGGCCAAATGGAAATTAGATTATAGGATACTATCTAACGAATATTAACTAGGATGAGCCTCCCTGGAATTTTCTTTTTATTATATTTTAAAACGTAATTGTCATGCCCAAAGTATTCTGAGATACTAAGAAAAATGTTTAATTGTTTTATTTATTAGAATGTTATTTAACTTCATTACATCATCATTATTATTTTTTAATGGAGGGCCAGGATGGCAGTTTTGGGGTCCATTTAGATGGGTGATTGTTGGGACTGTGGTTCTTTGACTGGTGGATGCTTCTGATTCTTGCAGCCATTCTACACTCATGCTAACAGTGGATCACACTCTAATGGTAGTGATTCCCACAAAGCAGTCCTCTAGGGAAATCAATTTTGCCTTAAACCCCTAAATGGAAAACTCTCTTGTATCTCAGCATTTGAGAACAAACACAATTCCCACTGATGATAATTTTACCCACATGGATTTTCCTCATTAAGCTGCGCATACAAACAATGTGGATGTAACAGGGCATTACTAGCTATAATTACTCAAGAAACAAATGTAGTGAAAATAGCTATACATAAGTATTTTTAAAATTTGTTTGTTCTTTGTTAAGTTTGTTATTTCCCTTGTTCATTGGTTGTTTTCAACAAATACCGTGTGAGATGTACAGATGAAGAAATGCACATAAGAATGGGATAGAATGATTTCAAAAGGCAGATGCTTGCTCCTTAAAAACTAATGAAAGGTGGGGGCACACATGTAAATACCAGGTCCAAATTGGCCTTCAAGACATGGCTATCTGATTTTCCTTCCTAATCCAAGGAGTAGGACCATCTTTCTTGCAGTTATTTTCATTCCAGTTCTAGGTAGGTGTCCCCATGCTCCTTGCCCCGTTTACCTCCTCCTTTTCCTATGACCCTAAGTCTTGCTCAACAATTCTTATCCCACCTTGCTGATAACAGCTGGTGAGAGAAGAGGAAGAAGGAAGGTAGAGGCCCCTCCAATGCCTTTGATAATCTCTCCACATCTTCCATCTGAGGATTTATAGAGATCAGACCATATTCCAAGGTTTAGCCCCCAGTATGTGGTACCTTGTTTTTGCTTTTTGTTTTGTTTTGTTTTTTTGTTAATTAGTTTTCTCCAGAGTTGGAGTGAAGATGGAGTTGTTGTACATCAGTGGTTTATGATAAAGGCTCAGTAGATGTGTGTATAAAACACTCTCTGATTATTTTTTTATTTAAAAAAAAATTTTTTTTTTTTTTTAAATTTATTTATGATAGTCACTGAGAGAGAGAGAGAGAGAGCGAGCCAGAGACACAGGCGGAGGGAGAAGCAGGCTCCATGCACCGGGAGCCTGATGTGGGATTCGATCCCGGGTCTCCAGGATCGCGCCCTGGGCCAAACGCACGGGCCGAACCGTTGCGCCACCCAGGGATCCCAACACTCTCTGATTAAAGCCAAAGAAGTGACCACTCTGCCTGGGACTTGGGACTGCTTACCCAAGTGGGAACAAAAGAGGCAAGATTATCATTAGACTGGAGGAGCAAGGGAATTGTAGGCAGATGAGTAAAATACGGAGAGGTGGAAGAGCATGGTATCTCAGGTGGAGGCGGGTGCAGGTTCAGAGCACAGTCAGACTGCCTTGTGTCTCCAGCCCCTTGCCCTTCAGCAAACCCGTAAAATGAGGATAGTAACAACAGCTTGCTCACAGGGTCCTTGTAAGGCTAAGATGAGAAAATATGCACATAAATCACTTAGCACAATAACTATAATGAAGGAAGCAGCCCTTACATATTAGCAATTGCTATAATTATTATGAACATGTGGGGTTGTGGTTAGAAGTGGGGCATGAAATTGTGGTCAGGCCTTGTTCTTGATGCTGTTATGTGGATCTTAACCTCAAAGGGGATCAGAGCCCTGTGGGATTTTAGGCAGGGGAAAGAAGTGATGTGGTTTATAACTTTTAGAAAGACCAGTCTAATGGCAGCGTGGAGGGCGGATTGTTCTTCATGGGGATGGGGTTCAAGAGTAGACTTTGGGAGACTAGGTGGGCAGCTTTATAAAGAAATGGCAGCTTACGAGGGCCTGAATTAAGGACTGGTAACAGACATGGAGATGAGAATATAGGTTTAAATTATTTTAAGTGGGAGATCTTGGCAGTTGATTGCATGGGAGGTGGAGGAACCAAGGGATGCGGAACCAAGCTGAGGAAACAGTGAGGTTAGTGGTGTCTACAAAGGGGCAACGTGCAGGAGGGCGGAAGGATGGAGGCAGACAACGAATCATATTTGAGAGGTTTGTCCACAACACAGATGAAGATATTTAAAATAACAGGTGAAAAAAATCTAAAATCAGACCTGACATATAGGGATTAGAATTTGCAAGTTAAGCAGGTAGGAAAAGAATGAACATTATGGTAGAGATTGCTGGTTTCAAAAGACCTCAAGAAAATGACGTGAAGAATTTTTCATTTTGTTTTGAAGGAATGATTATGGAAGCGAATGGTGAAGGGGGGTGGAAAAGAAGATTCAGATTAGTGTCTAAAAGGTAGAATTCATTCACATTGACACTGTACAGAAGCCTCTGAAGGTAGACTACATCCTGTCATTTGTTAACTGTTTGACTAGGGTGTGGTCATTTAATCAGCTGGGAAAAAAATGTATAAGAAAAGATCAGCATACTTATGGGGTCTGGAGGAAGAAGGTAAACACTAGAATCTTTGGGGGAAGATCTGAAAATTCACTTCTGCTTCCATTTGAAAAATATGATTTAAAAAGTGATTCTATATGCTCTGGGTTCCACGTTTTTTCTGGGAGCTGGGAGGCACCAGGATTGTTACCAGTATTTTTATTTTTTATTATTTATTTATTTTTTTGTTACCAGTATTGACAGGGAAGGAGAAAGCTGGTCCTTAGGGTAGAATGGAGAAGAAAAAAAATGAGCCCATGAGGGTTGGCTTGCATATACCAGGCTGTTGGTGGATAACTGCCCCTTCCCCTGGGGCTTCCAATGATTTGAGAAAGCTCTACGTGTCCCCAAACACTTCTACAAATTCAATTTAAGCTTACTATAGCTTAGAAAAAAGACATTACATTTTGTGCCAGTGAGGCTGTGTGTAAGAAACTGAAACTTTGAGCAGACATTATACCTGGTCTCCTTTGGGTTCTGATGGCTGGCCTAGAGCCTGCCATGGGAAGGGCACTGGGAAATTGAATGGTCGGAAATCAAAAGAGTAGCTGTCAGGTTTGAATAAGGAGAGATGTGGAAGTGTGGAATAGAGTACCAAATTGAGAGTGTAAAATCCTAGATTTAATTTATACTTTATTTTAAATTCACTTGCTCCCATGTACCTGTTTAAGTATGACTGTCTCCTTAATAAATAATGAATAAATGAATTTGTGAAATGGAGATTAAGAATAGAAATGCCCTATTAACTTGAAATGTTGGATTTCAAGAATCATATAAAATCCAAAAGTATTTTGATTTTTTTCTGAGTGAGGGCATAGGAATATATTATATAGCAAAACCCAATTATTTAACTCTCAGGAAGGCAATTGTTTCAAGAATCAAGCCTTATACTTCTTTATTATTTTTTTTTTAAAGATTTCATTTATTTATTCATGAGAGACACAGAGATACAGAGAGAGAGAGAGAGAGAGAGAGAGGCAGAGACACAGGCAGAGGGAGAAGCAGGCTCCATGCAGGGAGCCTGACATGGGACTTGATCCCAGGTCTCAGGATTAGGCCCTGGGTTGAAGGCGGCGCTAAATCACTGAGCCACCCGGGCTGCCCCTTATACTTCTTTAGAACTGAAATGGTAACTAGAATTTTTGTCTCATTTATTTTTCCCTGGAAAAACACAGTACTATCTTTAATGATTTTTTTTTTTTAGAAATATGAACCCCAAATATGCCAATGGGAATGCTTCTCCATTAAGTTAGTGCGAAGGACGAAAGAAAGAGTAGGAGGAGGGAGAGAGGAAGAGATGGAGAGTGAGTGGGATATTGAAGGGATTGCTGATGCCTGCAGAATAAAATGTCTGAAATTCTGCTGAAATGTCAGAGGATGATTTATCTAGAGTGAGGATATACATCATTATAAAATAAAGGTTAGTGAAGGTAGCATGAGCTTTTGATTCAATAACTAATTTTGTAGAAATTGAAGCAGGCCTCTTGCTCAGAAGGCCAAAGGATTGACTTTTCTGCACTCCTTTGGGAAAAGGAGTGAATGGCAAGAAATATAAGAGCTAAAGGAATTCGGTACGAAAACATACTGGAGAGATGTCCAGTGTCAAGGCATGAACCCACATAGCAAAACCATTGGTCACCACTGTGACCTTGAACAATTTTCAAAGATTTTACAACTTTCAACCTTCATTAGGTTGTGGAACTCTGAGGAAGATACACCTAAAATAATATTATCCAAGAGATTTAAATCAGAATAAGCACTGGCTTTTAAAGTACTGTTCTTGATTACTTTGAACCTGTTTTTTTTAATCATGCCAGAGAGACGAGATGCAATAGTAGTAATTGTGTATATAGACCTTCTCAATTTGATCATAGACTATATATATGTGTCCATGTGTGCCCATTTTTGTGTATATGGTACTGTCACGTGTACCACAGGCTCTAGAAAAGACAGACATTATATACATTAGATGGTATTTGAGAGCAAAAACGATTCTAAATTGTATATTTGAATTAGTATTTCTTAATTGCTTTTGCTCTAAATACTGCATTTACTTATTCAGCTTTGAATTGTGGAAGCTTTTATTAAGTGTCTACAGTACACACAATCCTGAATGTTTTGAGAGATACAAAAGAAGAAGAGAATGTGTTCTTAAAAAATGTGGAGATTCAGCAAAGTCTTGACCTCTATTTACATTGCAAAGATTTTAATAGTAACAATTTTTAGTTGGGGATCAATAGATGCCGATAGGTTTTATTTTAATGGGATACTTTGAGAAATTGCAAAATGTCAGGACAGATCCTGGGAATTGATTTGTATGTGTGCCTCTGTGCCCCAGATGAGGAGGGAAATATGGGGCTTCCACCAACTCCTCTAGAGCCAAATTCATTCATTGCTGGGGCAATGATCTCCTGTCATCTCTAGGAATTGGAGGGAAAGTTCACAAATCCATTTTCTTTCTAGTATACAACAAAATTGGGCTGGTCAGGTGATTTGGTACACTGAGAACTGCACATTTTCTCTCAAAGACTAGAACATCAGAGAGACAGCATCATATAAAAGTATAGTACATTTGCTGAGTTAGCTAGGCCTGATCTCAAACTCAGGGTCTGTCATTTACCTGCTGCATGGAAATGGGCAAATCCTTTGATCTCTTAGTCTTTTCAGTTGTCCTAGCAGTGAAGTAGGGACAGTCTTACCCTTATTAGGATTTATTGTAATTTGAATAAAGTTTGTAAGATTTTTAAGACAGTTCTGACCCATTGAAAGTATTCAATAAATGGAAGCTATTATTATCATCACTATGAGAAAAACCATATAATTATTCCAAGTGGGTTCTATAGTGATAACTGTAAATGCTTTTCTAAAGGTAATATGAGTATGTTCTTTAAGCTGTCCAGTAACTATAGATCTGGCAAATGTTCAAGCTATTTGAGGTGGTGAGAAACATGACACCAAGATTCTGTGGGAGTGGCCACTGGTATCTCTGCCACAGGGAACTACTAATGTTAAGAACTGCCATCTTGGAAAGATGCTGGCTCCTCTGAGCCATGGCTGGGGGCAGCAGGTTGTGGTTTAGAACAAGAGAGTAGAGGTTTGCTCTATTACAGTGGGAGTCATCTTGGAATAAGGCAGCCAGAGTACTTTGTCTGTTTAGCTCTAATGGAAGGATCAAGATGATCAGTCTTTTGTAGACCCTTCACTGAGGTGAGAACACTAGAATTTCCCACTATGTTTCTTTGTGGGAAAGCGGCAGAGTCAGAAATTCTGGGGGTTGAGTTAGTTATAGAAATTCTTAGTTACCTGACCCCTGCTTCCTAGCTGGAGAGTGTATTTAAAGCAGAAAATATCCCATTTTGAAGGCCTATCTAGGATTTTTAACCTACTAATGTCTATGTATGATTTGTATACAGTGTGGTCTAAATTCTTGCTGCCCAGAGTGTAGTTTTTCAGACACAGAACCTGGGTGTTTCTTTGGAGCTGGTTAGATACCCAAAACTTGGGCCAAACCCTGATCTACCGAATCAGAATTTGCGATTTAACAAGATAGTTTGCATGTCCATTAAAGTCGGTGGTTATGTTAAGACTAATGTGGTTATGAGTTTTTCCCCACTGTACATGGTAACAAACAGAACTTGCCTAGTAGTAGCACCCAGCTAATGGGCAGCTGGTATGACAGGAGGGAACTGGGGTCTTGAAAGTGTCCTTGGACACTGGGGATGAGAGTCTTCTCTGAGATGGATACCCTCTAAGCTGTGTTCTATTTTCAGGACAAGGGTATAGTATGACACCAGGTGTTCTGGAGGGAGAAATCTAAGACAATAATTCCCTCTGGAATGCTGGGTACAAGGCTCCCATTCTCCTTCCCAAGAACCAAGGGAAGGGAATAAGAGGCTGTTGGGTGAGCCAGCATGTTCCTTAAATACAGCAGTATTAGTAGGGTTTAGCTACCCAGAGCTAACTTGTTCACAGAGAAGGATATATATTTTTTAATACCAAGAGTTACATTTTTGTAAGTATTTTCTATTTTGAAAGAGTCATCCACTTGTAACACCCACCCTTCCCACATATACACACACCCAAATGAACAAAATCTAATTTTGTTAGAGGAAAAGAAAAGCATCTGATCCACTTGAAAAATGAGCCAAGTTTGGCAGCAAGCATGTGGGATTTATCCAAACTGCCTAGAATTATATCTGAATCTACAAATTTTGACACTCCATCCATGTAGAAGCAAAGCCATATATGAGCCCAGACTGATAAAAAGCTTTAAAGCATTGGAAGTGAGGAATAATAGTATTAAAACAGCAAGTCACTCTGAATACTCCCAGTGAGTGGAGAAACTGGCACCTTTCTCTAAATATAGGCCCAGGCCTGGAGATTATACAAGCACTTCCAAACTAGTGTTTTGCAGGAATGTGCTGCCAGAGGGGAATTGGCAGGGCATCCATCCAAAAGATAATCCAATTCTGCAGTTGAGCCTGAATGTGGGGGCATAGATGAAGCCCTTGGCTCAGGATGGGGATGAAACTGGGCACTCTCCAAAGATGATACCTTTCTGAAGAAGAAGATAGTTCAGGGTAAGAGGAAAGACCCCAGCCACCTCTTTTGAGTGTTTTCCTGCTATTGTTTGCTAAGTTAGCTGGGGAGGCACCAATTAGGAGCCTGCAATGGAAGATGAGGGAACTGGTAGGATGACAATCCTGGAAGTTAGCAGTCAGGTTAGCCTTGGAGCCAGAAGACCAGGTAGGCATCTGTGTAAGAAGCAACTGGCTCAAAAGTGTTCGTGGCAAGGGTCAAAGGGCCTACAGTATAATGGGTTGAGCATGTGGGCATAGAGCAACAATTTCTAGGTAAACCCTACAAAAAAATTTGCTTGCAAAAGTTGATATAGAAAGGAGGCAGCTGTGGCCTCTTTAAATTCATTAAAAAATATTTATTTTTAGCTCCTAAAGAAAATACCAGAAGGATTAAATTATTGTATTCATAATTTAGTTGCACAAGCCTTCTGCCTCCCTGCATCTTGAACATCTAGGTATTGGCCTCACCCTTTGTGTACTCTACTTTTTCTAGGTAGTGGCATCAATGCTATGACTTGCTGTTTAGAAATAACTGAAGAATCTTAAATATATATATATAATATAATATATTTATTTATATTAATTATATTTATATTAATATATTTATTTATATTTATATATTTATCTTTAGGATAATCCTAAAGATATATTATATCTATATCTTTAGGATTTTTTCTATATACATATTTTATATATATAAAAATATATTATATATATAATTAGAGATACATATATAATTTTTGTTACTATAAATATAAATGTGCTATAAGTGTGGAGAAAAGAAGTTATTTATTCCATATTTAGCAGTTTAGCATCTTAATTTCATTCAGTGTTGTCTTGATTTAATTTAGGACAACTGTTAATTAAACGTTTATCACTCAATATAAATGATTTTCAAACAAGCAAAATCATTCACATCAGTCAGGCTGCTGCTATTGCTGCATGTTTCCTGTTACAGAGTCTTACAAGTTTTTTCAAATTAGGTTCTGTTTTTCAGAATGATTGAAATTACAGGGGGAGCTATATTCTCCCAGAAAATATTCTCCTGGTTTTATTTCTGGTGATCAATGTAAATAAGTACTGATGGGAAATCCTCTGGGCTTGTGAGTCTCAGGTGGCAGTCCATTTTGTATTGATTCCAATTAATACAAATAGATGAGATATGCTCTCATTATAGTGGGAGCTATATGATTAAAGTTTGAATAAAAGGTCAAAACTCAAGTTACTTGCCAAGAAATAAATTTTTCCAAAGGAATATAATAACAGCCACAATATTACTAAGTTTAACATGTTGCAAGCATGCAGAGGTCAGCAAACTACAACCCTCAGGTCAAATCCAGCCCATTGCTTATTTTTGTAAATAAAGTTTTGTTGGAACACAACCACTCATTTTTTTTTACATGTTGTCTGTGGCTGACCTCCTCTTTTGAGGTGTAGAGAGAGAAATTGTCTGGAAGAGTCTAAAATATGTGTTTTCTTGTACTTCACAGAAAAGATCGGCCCAAATCTGCTCTATTATTTTACATGTCTTAAAAACTCTAGAGGATATTCTTTGTTCCCTATGAGGAAACCAAGGTGCAAAGAATTTCTGCAACCTGCTCAAAGTCACACAGTCATTGGAAGAGCTGGGATTCCAGCTCTCTTAGGCTGCCTTCACAGCCTGTGCCTCTTACTGCTGTAGGGGCTGACAGAGATTTGTTCTGTATTTAAATTTTCTCTTTCCCTCTTGCTTGTTTTAAAATCCCACTCTAGGTTTTTTATAATAATTTTACTTCTTTGCTCAATTTACAAAAGTAATAGGAAATTAAGAACCAATTTCCATTCCTTTTATAGAATCAGGAGGTGAAAGTCATGTCTGTTTATTTTTCATAAGGGAATCAATTGTATGAGGATGTGTTAAGGTGAAATAAACTCAAGTAAACGTTATTTAATGAGTACATAGGAAGGTATACAAAAAAGAAGGCATGCTCTTTTATGAAAAGATGTCATGGTCTGGTGGAAAAACAGATGAATAAAGGATGATTGTCTTATCTTGTGGGGAGTGCTATGAGAGAGGCAGCTCAATGAGCTGTATAAGCATAGGAGGGCTCTCCTAAACCAGATTAGTGTTGGAAGGAATGAGACCTGTCCTGGAAGAGGAAATTTCTAATAGGAGTTGGTCAGAAGAAATTGCTGGAAGGGTCTTCAAAACTAGAGAGAGTTTTGTGAGGAAAAGTACACTCTATGTAAAGGCATGATATGTTGCAGAGGCTCCAAGAAGTTGAATAGAGACAAGGAAGGGTTGTAAATTCATGAAGGTCTTTGAACATTATGACATCAGGGTCAATAGCTTCTTTTGTTTCCAGCTGACTGTGGGAAACTTGTGTTTTTAGTACATGAAGATTGTTTTCACAGTTGCACTTTGGACCATATACTTTGAGGTCAATTTGATTTACATTCTCATCAAAACACAGCAATTGGAGCACCTGGATCACAGTTGCCTTGGATGCTTGTTTAAAATGTAAATCACCTGGCCCTACTCCATACCTCCCACATCAGGCTCTCTGTGGAGTGGTGCCTATTTAAATCTGTGTGATATTTAAATCTAGTGGTATTTATTTAAATTTGCATTTAAATAAACACCCCAGGTGAGTTTTATACACTCCAGGGTTTGAGAACCATTGAAGGATGGTTTTAAGAAGGAGTGGGGAAAAATTTATCTAACTGAAGGCTGAAGAGTGTCTGAATAGTTGTACCTGGGTTTCAGAGGAAAGGATGGATTAGAAGTATTTTGGAATTCAAAAATGACAAGAGTGGCTAATTAATTGGATGTGGTTAATGGGTAGCAAAGGAAAAAGAAATGTCCTCCCTGATTAAAAAAATTCTGGCTTAAGTAATTAAAATAAGACAGAATATTTTTCTTCCACTTAAGATTGCAACTCCTTCTGCCTTCTCTCCCAAGGCAATTCAAATACTTGCTCAGTAGCTTCACTATTTTTCACTCTGAAAATGAGCCAGAAAGCCTGGAAATGAGCACCCAGTTTAGTTTCCCTAAAACACAAAACTATGTACAGAGTAGTTGGAAAGCATATTTATTGAAATGGAGATCCTGATACATAATATGTTATATTTTTTTGCAGTTGTCACGCTAATGTGAAGGATGTGGAGCCTGGCAAGAAGAGCAGTTTAGTTAAATTAAGGAGTCTGATTTGTGGGCAGATTGGCCATGAGAGGACTAGTGTAGACTTGTTTATGAACCAACATCATATTAGTTATTTTTTTCTGAGGAAATGTCATTTGATTGATGGTTTTTATCATCCCACACTTCTGTTGATCAGATACTTCAAACAAAATCCTCAAACTTCACAAATTTGTAAACTGATCTGATAATCCAGAAGTGGTGTAAAAAATCTCTTCTATGTGTGTGAGGGATACGCTTTCCAGGATGTAGTTTGCCTTGGCTGTTCTGAATAGCACAAGAGATAATAGCACAAAACTCTGTTATGTTTCCAGCAAAGCGCAGGCAACATACTTATTAGAAAGAACATCGTTAAGGGAGTTTGAAGAACTGGGGTCTGCCTCTGGTTAGTTGTGTGACCTTGGTCCAGCACATGACTAGGTAGTGATGTTGAATAACATATGAATTCAACCCTCAAGGAGCTTATTTCCTAACAGGAAAAGTAGGGTCAGGGGATGGATAGACAGTTTGGCTTCAAGGAGGAAGTATAGTTTGAGCATAATCTTAGGGGGTCAATTGGTTGTTCAGGCTCAGTAGGAGGTGGAGGCACTGGTGCCTGAGGCATACCTGAAGGATGGAGAACAGTTTGTATTAGTTGGATCATAGAGTGTGTAGGAGAAAATTAGGCTGTGCAGATGATTAGGGTGCACATCTTAGAGGGCCTTTTGGGTTAGTCTTGGGAGGTTGCATTTCATTCTAGGTGATGTGTAGGAGTAGAATGCAAGGAAATGAGTTGGGAGACTATGGAGGTGGATGGATAAGAAAAAGGGCCCAAACTAAAATAGAATGTCCAGGAAGGAAACAGAATGATATGCATCCAGAAAGCTCAAACCTCCAGAACTAATTGCATCTAGGAAGAAGGTGAACAGAGTTCACTGAATAGCTGTCCTTTATGACAATATCCATCCTAATCCCTGTCCTGGTGTGTGTGTGTGTGTGTGTGTGTGTGTGTGTGTATGTGTGTGTGTGTATGTGTGTGTGTGGTGGGGAAAGTATGATTAGATGATTAGGGTCTGAATTTAGCTTTGGAATCTGTCCACTTACCAGTGGTATGTGTCTCCCTGAAACTCATTTTTTTCTTCTCTACAAGAGGAATGACACATGTACTGGACATGAAGAGTGCATCTAAAATGCTCCCATTTGGTCTGGCCCATACAGAGAAGTTAGCCTGCAAATGTTAGTTCTCTAGCTGCCCAATCCCACCCTATTTCCTTGTCAGGAGAAAGTAATTAACAAGGAATACCCAAGTGACAATGCACTCTATGAATATTGAAATCAAATATATTAGCTGCCTATATTAGGCAGAGTTATCAACTACAGAGTGCTGGAAATTTGAGCTTCCGACATTTGCTGATGCACATGGCAATCTAGTGTGTAAGAGACTCATTTCCTACTGAACTGGAACTTAAGAAAGCTGGTCTAGATACAGCGTGGGGTAGAGGAGGTTAATCTGAGTCTCCATCTGGGAAAACTTCACATATGTAATTTGACTTGTTTTCTTGCAGATGAGGTGCTGGGCAGAGGTGAGTGTGGACTGGTGAAAAAAAATCTTTATAACTGAAAAAGTAACGCAAAGCGTCTTCTGCTGATAGGAAGGGTCACCAGAATAGGGAGGCAAGGTTTGGTCCTGATGCTTTCTCCATAGTATCTGATCACCTCTCTGGGGTTCTGGACCACCTCCATTTCTAGTGAGAATACTGTGGGCCTTCTATGATCAAAATGTGCCCAGTCATTATACTTTCTGTGTAGGTTATTGCCCTGTTCCAGCTGCAGTTTTCTAGAAGTGGATCCTGAGTAGGCAGAAATGGTCTGATTCTTATAAACGAATTACTTCCTCTTTTTCTTCCTTCTTAAGGATCTTGGGAGTGCCCCTTATTAGAACTCTTTGGAGGAAAAGAAATGAAACCAGGGTAACCTGAATCAATTTTTTTGTAAAGAGCAAAACAGAGACCCATTATTCCTATAAATTTCAATAGAATAGCTTTTGTTTTTCCTTTCCTCTCTCTCTCTCTCTCTCTTTTGGAATATATAAAGAAACAACATAAGAAAAGTCAAACTTAAGTTCAAAAATAACTCTTAGGTAAGGAGGAAAGTCCTTATGCCTGACCAGAGGGAGACTGGAAGCAGGAAATTTAGAAGATGGAAACAAATTTAACCACCTTATAAATTTTGAGTGGATTGTAAATACAGAAGAGATGAATAAAAAAGCCTGCCAAGAGACTATGAAATGGTCTAGTTGGGATATGACTAATGCATGAACACAAATCTTGGTGACAGGTGGGTCAGTTATCTGTGGACTTTCTAAAGGTTAAATTGAACAATAATAGGATTTTGTTAATACCCTCAAGTGAGTTTAAACCATTAGCTACATGATGCAAATATGAAAATACCTTTTATTGGGCATGATTAAAAATAATGGGGTATGTTTAAAATGATGCCATTTACAACAAAAGGGCAATTAGGGAAAATTTGTCTAAAAAGCCAGAAAAGTGATAATTGCTTGGCGATTTCATTGTTATCACTGGAGATGATTCTCTTAATATAATAAACCGGGCACTTTGGCAAGCGACACAGGTTCTAGGCTAACTGTAAGTCCTTCAGGATTTCCTGGCAGCTAGGAACCTTGGTATTCCCAAAAAATAGCTTTTGTTAAAATGAGAGATGCTCATGAGTCTGAAAGTATAGCCTACTAATTATTGCACTGGGTCACTTGAATATGTTTGACATATTCAATTTTCGTCATCTGGGAGCTGATTTTGTTTTTTCTCCTGCCAGACCTTTGGTTGATTCTGACTATAGTAGTACATCTAGTAGGCATATGAGAGTAAAAATTTCACTAGCTGGATTCTCCTCAGAGATGACTTCTTCAGGTTCTTTCATCAGTATGGGAGGAGCTTCATCTCTAAGCAAGTGAGAGAAGCAAATAACTTAACCTTTGCTTGAGTGAATCAGTAAACCTCAGCCATTCCTCTTAGACTTTGTGTATGTGTACACATATTTTCTTCTGGTTGGCTTAATATCTTTTCAAAATATTTTTTTAAAGATTTTATTTATTTAATCATGAGAGACACATTGAGAGAGAGAGAGAGGCAGAAGGAGAAGCAGGCTCCATGCAGGAAGCCTGATGTAGGACTCGATCCCGGGTCTCCAGGATCATGCCCTGGGCTGAAGGCGGCAGTAAACCGCTGAGCCACCAGGGCTGTCCCTTTTCAAAACATTTTATGGAATTTTTCATATATAGATGAAAGAGAAAGAATAGTATAAAAAATTATGTATCCATCTCCCAGTTTCAATAATGATCGATATATGGCTCATCTTGTATCATGTCTACCTGTATCCACTTCCTTTCCTCCCCTCTCCTCTTGGAGCAAATAACACCCTGGGATTTCACCACAGTTTTATGTATCTGATTTGTGAGAACAAAATTTCCCAAGGCATGGTCCACAAAAACCCTATCCTGCAAAGCTACTGCAAACATAAAGGGTTACTTTATGTACTTTGGGGAAATGCTAGACACCATCTCTCCTTTTTGAAAGGCCCTGTACATTAACACATTAATGGTTCTGAGAAGTTTGCATGTTAGAACTCATTTAAACCAGTATCTTCCAAACTTGATTGAATCTGGCACTCTTTATTTCCAGCAGATCCTATTTACATATATGGAAGAAATGTTAAGAGATAATATTTGCATTTCCTAGGCACTTGCCATGTGCTAAGTTTTCTGTAAAGTATTTTTTATATGCATTCCCTTAATCATTATAATAATCTCTGAGATGAGATTTATAGCTGAATGTATTATCCCATTTTCAGATAAAGAAATTCAAGCTTAGAAATATGAAATAACTTGACAGTTGTCACACAGTAGGGAAGAGACAAGGGCAGGATTTACTTCTAGATTGAGCCTGAGCTCTCAACCCTTGTGCTATATATATATATATATATATATATATATATATATATATATTTGGAGAGAAGGTATTAATTACAACTGATAATGAGAGTATCCTCTAGTGGCATTGATATACTCCTGTTTTCTTGTGATGACAAGGGAAACAAAAGTACAGCAAAATACATTTGGTCAGAATCACTAGGCTAAGGATGTTGTTTAATAATATTTTCTGTTAAAAAAATAATAATATTTTCTGTTTCCATTGTGATTTGTACTTTTAGATTATTTGCACATCTATTGTCCTATATAAACTTCCCAATGTCTTGAAAAACGGGTAGTATTGGTGTTATTTCTATTTAGCTCATAAAGCACAGAGAAGGTCCATGTCTTGCCCCAGGTTGCAGATTCATTACAGAGTTGGAATTAGAACCTAGATATTATGTCCAGGGCATTTTACTTTGACTGAACCATGAATATTGCATTGACACATGGAGTATGACCTGACTCTTGGTTTGTTCTAGTTAATGTGAATTGGGGAGGCAAAGGGATAGGGTATTTGGGGAGACTACCTTAATCTAGAATTACTTGATGGAGAAGAGTGTGCTAGTGGTAATGCTCTTTTCAAAATATTCTACAGGTAAGGTCTGGGGCTTCCCTCAGTATATAGATCATGTTTTAGGGTAGGAAAGGAGGAATCTAAAGATTTAGTTTTCTTAGGACAACTTATGACTATCATATCCCTTTGCTCCTTTAGTACAAGGAGAACCCTGCTAGAGCTCCTCTGATACCCTCAGACCCCTGACCCTGACAATTTCTTGGAAACTCTGGCCCAAGTCTAGTTAGTGATGGAAGAGGCTCTGTGGAACTATAATGGTTCCTTTACAGAGGTGTCCATGATATAGCTGGGAAGAGCAGCTATTTATCATCAATTTCACTTTCCTCATCAAGGTCAACGTATTACCTTCTAAAGTTCATGTTTGGTATCTTTTCCCCTGACTACTAAGTTATGCAAATAAATTAAAAAACTATGCAATTGTTTTCAAATGTATCATGGGAAATAGGACAGTTGTGTAATAGCTACACAGAATTAAGCACCATCATTATTTGAGCTTTACTAGGGTAAACTAACACACCTCTGATTATCTGAGCATTTATTCTGGCTAGGACACACTTGCATGGAGATAGGGAACATTTGGATGGGTGGCTGCTAATATTGAACATTATCACTTCATTCAAATAGGTTGAGAGAAGCAAATATGATAGGTTTTTCTCCCATGCTATAATTATCAAGCACAATTCAGTACATTTAGGTACTGTCTATATCTAGACCACAAAATTATATAACAAACTATCATTCATTGCAGGTGATTAAAATACATAATAAAGCACCATGACCTCATTACTATTATATTCCCTCTCATAATTAAAGAAGGCATAAATTTAAAATATGGAGACACCATGATACAACAAAAAGAACATTGGTCCCTGGATTAGACAATCAGCATTAAGGAATCAGTTCTTATACTTTGACAATATGGCTTTGGGAAAATAATTTCATTTCTTTGAGGCTTGGTTGCTTATTTGCAAATGGAGATCATAATAAACCCTTGTTTGTTATGTTTTCTTGGGGATCAAACATTACAAATTTGGACCTACAAATTCCACAACATTATTATTAATAATAAAGGCTAAAAATGGAACAATAAAATTATGAGAAAGGCAGCAGAAAATGAGAAGAGAGCCCCCTGTAAAAAGTATAGTGTCTGGGGGTATGCAAGCAGAACTGCTCTTCTGAAACAGGAGTCCATTTGACTGCCTCCAGTTTCATAGATGAGAGGAAGCTCAGCCAGTCCAAGAGCAATAAGTCAGAGAATAACAGAAGAGCCAATCACACAGTATCAACCTACAAGATACATGAGTATTGACTTTGAGATCTGTAGTCCTAGGAAGAAAGGAAGCCTTTTTATCCTGGACATGGCCACCTAGTTCCTAGTTCCAAGTATACGTAATAGCAGTCAGTGATTATTGTGATGTGAGAGTGTAAATCTTATTTATTTTCTGTTTGGTTTAATTAGATTGCAATAATCCAGAGTGAAAACTCTCCATTGTGTGCTTCTAGGGAGTTCCTTGCTAACACCAAACTTTCAAATCAATGAATGTTTAAAGCACTCAGTTGCCCACAAAGTCAGCCATCCATCCATGTTTCACTCTCGGAGGTGTTGAGACCCGGAGAGCCGCAAAGCTTTCCTCAAAGGCACAGAAAGCTAGTGATAGAGCTAGACAAGCTTTCGTGAATCCAGGATCTTCCACGTGTTTTACCTATTGGGAGTTAAGTGTGTGTTTCCTGAAATATCTTGAGCATGGCAGTTACTTCACAAAAATAATATTGTTGAGGAAAAGAGACCTTAAAACATTGCAAGCATGTATACAAGTGTCTGGGATATGCTGAGGATAACTTTCAGAGGGATTTGTGGAGATCTGGTAAAAGAAATGAGAGAGTCTGCAATAACTGAATCTTAGATGAGAAGGTAGTGTATATGATCTTTTGAAATTAAAAAAGAGTGGTGTCTCACTGGAAGCCCCAGGGGGCACATGTGATTATCATCAGTGGAAGAGTGCATCTTATTATCTGGTGAGGAGGTGAAAAGAGTGAGTCAGCTGGCACAATGGGGAATTTCATTTTAGGTTAGGGTGGAGGGAGGGCAGTGGATGGGAGGCCTTTCTAGTGTCAGTAACTGTGTGTTTGTTGTGATCACACTATTTAGGTTGATTTTCCATTTGAGACTCCATGCTGAAACCCCAAGGAGAAGATTTCCAGTTATTTTTCAGAGCAAGCTTGTGTGAATTACAAACATTCTCAGTGGCCACTTGAATTGTTGGGGGAAGATCATTTCCAGTGTAATTATATTTGTTTCTTCTATTGCTAATGTTAAAATGAGAGAAAATGTAGATTTTATTTTATCCCAAAGAGACTATAAGAAATACAAAGAATAATTTTTTAAAGTTTTTTTGATACTTAAAATCAAAATAGTAAAATGATCTCATTGAAACAATCTGAACGTTATTGCACAAAGATGTATAAAAGCAAAGATAATTGATTAGCTTTCCTCCAATCCTATCTCAGTGATAACAGGGTGATATGCATATGAGAAAAAAAATGGGCAAAATCTTAGACAAATCAAGGAATCCCAAAGTGCTTGAGACTTTACCTTTAAGCAAGATTAAAAATAACTAAAAATTCTCTTAGAATTCCTGAAAAGGTTCGTGGGTAAACAGAAGAGGAACATAAAATATCTGGAATACCAGCATAGCTATCAGAAGGAATCAGAAAGGCTGACTTCAAAGGAAGGCATCTCGGAACAGTTTGGTGAAACATCAGGCAGACAGGCTTAACATCTGAAGGCAACACAGCAAGTCTTCCATCGTAGTAGTTCCCAAAAGCAGCTACTTAAAAATCTGGATCTCTATTTGACAGAAGACTGCTTTACTTTTAATAGTATCCCAATCTTCATTGTCGTACATGGAAATAAATTGGTTTTGCATTACAAAAAAAAGACTTTTTTATTACCTTTTTTTGAACTGAATCTTCATATAGAAGGATCTAGACTGAAAGCTTTGGGGCTAGAGTCGGGCAGAGGTCACAAAAGGGTACCGAGAGAAGCAGACCTAGAGGAATTGATTTCTAGAAAATTAGCCATGAGTAGAAATTTTGATGTTAAAGAATCAGACTTCTCTCAATCCTTGTTTTCTTAACCAATCATAATTTTTTAAATCAAGCTTCACAGAAAAGAACCATATGGTTACATGGCCATTAGTGACTCATGTATCCTTAGGGTGGCTCTTATCAACACCGTGCATTTAATATACCTTTCTTGTGGGCATGGTTTCATGGTGGAAACATTCAGAAATCAAGCTTAAGAGACATGATACTGAATTTCAGAGCACAGAAAGAGAAATCAGGGATCAAATAGCAGATGAACATGTCAAAAATTAGAAAAATGAACCAAAAACTTAATAGTGATACGTGTGAAATGGTGAGGGAGGAAGATCTGGCACAGGTGTATATTTCGACAAGATGGGCCTAGAGAGGAATGGCTGCTTCAATTCCAGACATGTGCTACCTCTGCCTAGTGATTTGACATAAGGAAATGCTGGAATGAAAACTAATTTCTCATGCAGAGATAAAGTTCAATCTGAATCCAATGGAGTATAATTCCATTATGCCTGAGTTATTTGGGGCTTTTGACTTACAATGTGCTATCCAAATTGTGAGATGACAAATACCATTAAAGGTACAAAATGTATCTGTCTACTCCATGGGAGAATTTGAGGAAACAACCAGTCTTTTTCTCTTTCTTTCTTTCTTTCTTTCTTTCTTTCTTTCTTTCTTTCTTTCTTTCTTTCTTTCTTCTTCTTTCTTCTTTTCTTCTTCTTCTTCTTCTTCTTCTTCTTCTTCTTCTTCTTCTTCTTCTTCTTCTTCTTCTTCTTCTTCTCCTTCCTTCCTTCCTTTGTTTCTTTCTTTTTTTTCTTCCTTCCTTCATTCTTTTGTTCCTTCCTTCCTCCCTCCCTTCCTTCATCACCTATCTATTCATCCATTTATTTATCTATTTATATAATTCTATGTATGTATGTATATCATCTTTATATACACATATGTATACCTGCATCCAATAAGCCTAGCTCTCATCGAAAAATGTTTGTAAAGAAATTGTGCTGAGTAATAATTGCATTATTTCTGGATTTCTTTGAAATGGGAAAGTTGCATATTTCTTACTCTTGTGACAATTGGTTTTATTTACAGAAAGTTTAAGTCATTTCTTAGCTTAGAAGTTTTACACATTTCTTAGTGGGCCACAATACAATGGGCTATTCTGGCTATAAATTCAACTGGGTTCAAAGACTACTCTTGGAAATTTCTCTTTCCTGTTGGAGTTTCATCCTCAGAATCTACCTAAAGTTACCTAAGGCAAGCATTAAATGTGCTGCTTTGTAAAATATCAAACGACTCTTTATCTTTACCCCAGTGTTCATTGCTGAGATGTGTATAGATCAATAGATAAATGAGAGTCTGGCCTCAGAAAGTATGGCTCAGGGATTGTGGTGTCCATATTGTTCCATCCTCTGTGAACAGATATGAAAATCTGTTGAATTGATGATAAAATCAATGAATTCGCTGCACTTCAAAAATGTTGTCATTCTTTATACAGATCAGGTACATATTTATTATTACTTGTGATCTTGAGGGAAGGAGTTTGGTAATAATGGTGACTATGACAAGAAATAGGAAGCTCTCTTTTGAAATCAAGTAGCTCTATACCTGTTCACCAGAGTTTCAGAAAAAATATCAAGTTCTAGTATATTTTTTTGAAATTCTGAAAAAATATTTAGTATATTATTTGTATTTATTTTTTAAGCTTGAGATAATACATGGCTAATGCCAGCTAAAGTGTTGTTACTGAAGTTGAATCATTAATATGTACCATATATTGTTAAGTGCTCACTCTTCAATATCCAGAGATGACTTAAAAATAATGACTCAAGAGGGAAAGAACATTCTAAGCAATGGGAAAGCAATGGGTAACTTAAGCTTTTCATTCATTGTAACAGCAGTTGAGCTTCTTGATGCATTTATTATTGTAAAAATGTCCTTGAAACCACCAATTATTTCTTCCTTTAGATGGTTAGTATTCTGAATATTATCTTGAAAACTTCTAGAAGCATAATCTGTCAAGTCAACTTGTACAAAGCATTTGTAAGTTCTCTCTGTGAGAATAATCAGAAGTTGTTTTAGTTTCTAATTCATTATCTTTAACCCAGTTGTATGTTGAACTGAAGGGCACACTTGACTCCTGCACTGGGAAGAAAAAATGGATTAGTCCTTCTCATCTCTGTCAGTTTCTCTTTATCCACACATTTAAAATAATTTCTCTCTCTTTTCTTTTTGAGGCACAGCTGTGTTAGTCAAGTGCATTTTTTTTTCAATAAAGAAAATATACTGCACTGACACTGAATCATTTTGGTTTTGTTGGTATTGTTTATTTTAAATCCAAAGGTTCAGCAGCACAGTGGGTAATAAATGAGAGGCTTTGACAGAACTGAAATAAAGATACCTTATATTAAAGGGACCAGCCGAATTGTACTATTCAGTAACTCTCTATGTGCCCATTATGGTGATTTGTGTGGACTTTTCTAAAACTACAAAATTTAAGTAAAAATACTCACTGGTTAGGAATTTTTCTAAACATTTGGTAGCAATGGGAGTTATCTAAGCAACTTAGAATATCTCTGAGAGTTATGTCACTGATTTCTTTACCTAAATAAAAGCAAATCCCCCAAGATCACCCTCTAAAAATTGGAACAACCAATAAATGTATACTATTGTAACTTTTTTTTTGCCTTCATCTTGGGAGGCAGCATTGTCTAGTTTAGGAGAGCTTGTTCTCCTACTGACTAGAAGTAGAGAGGTGATTGTATATTGCACCAGGAGTCCCTGAAGTTTAGAAAGACATACTATACAATAAACCCAATACTATAGCCAAAATCACAATTCTCTGTTGTGGCCATTTAAGAAAGAAAAAAAAATACATGGGAAAGAATATTGAAGAAAAGGAAAAAAGTAGATGCATGCAAGAAAGCGCACGCGCGCGAGAGAGAGAGCGAGTCTGGGGTACAGAAAGAGATGTGTAGAAATAAGAGGGATTAATACAGACAGACATTAATCAGCTCTTAAGAGAGTGAAAGTCACATTTTCAAACTTTTGAAAATATTGCTGCTAAGTTTTGTTCAAACAAAGGCTATGCTAGGGAAACCTGGATAGCTCTGTGGTTGAGAGTTTGCCTTTGGCTCAGGTTGTGATCCTGGGATCCTGGGATGAAGTCCCACAGGGAGCCTGCTTCTCCCTCTGTCTATGTCTCTGCCTCTGTGTGTCTCTCATGAATAAATAAATAAAATCTTAAAAAACAAAACAAACAAACCGAAGGCTATGCTATGCTGTAGTAATGACACACATGAACAAACAAACCCAGGCAAAGCAAAAGAACCCCAAACAACCCCCCATCCTAGTAGTTTAACGTAATACATATTTATTTCATGTCATAACTCAGGTCCAGTCGGCAGAGGGACCCTGCTCCATTCAGTCCTTCAGAGTCAGGTTCCTTTCATTTGGTGATATCTCCATTTTCAATGGCAATCTCCAAGGTTACTACAAAAAGAGGAAGTTAGAGTGGAGACTCAAGGGGTGAGAGGTTATGGGTTGCGCCTGCAAGTGTTATGCATCACTTCTGCCCACTTTCCTTTGACTACAATGGAGTTGTGTAGACTCAGTGGTTTCTGAGGGCCCTGACCAGTTTAGTACTGACAGCCAGTACTTTCAAAATCCACCATGCTTAAAACAAGCAGTGTTAGAACAGTGTATTAGAAAATGTGTTGGTGACATTTTCCAAAATACTCAAATCCCCCACAAACTCCGCTACACACACATATACACACAATGGACCTTTGTTCTAGGTTCTGTGATTAATAACTATCTAGTCCTGGAAGTGAGTCAATTTCCCTCTTTCAGAGAAGAGATTGCACTGTGGTTCCCTATCTGATTAAGATTTTTAGGAATGAAGCCCAAAGTCAGGTTAGGAAAGGAAACTGCTCTGTCTCCTAGATTGGGGTGGGGAGTGAAGAGTCCCTTGGCTGAGTTATAACATGAAATAAATGTATATTATGTTAAACTACTGATATGGGTTTTTTTGGGGGGGGTTCTTTTGCTTTGTTTGGGTTTGTATCCAATATCTATTCTTCACCTCCAAGGTGTCAATCCAAAACACACACACACACACACACACACACACACACACACACACACTACATATAGAACAGTTTGAAGCACTGCCCCAGACTAAGGAGGTTGCTAAACATTTCCACATATTGAAAACTCAAACCAAGGTGAAAATTTATTAGAAGACTCTATCTGGTTCCTACTGCTGCTGTAAATAATTACCACAACCTAATGCCTTAAAACAACACAAAGTTACTATCTTATAATTCCAGAGGTTGATGGTCTGAAATGGATTTCGTCAGGCTAAAATCAGGGTGTCACATAGGCTGCATTTCTTTCTAGAGGCTGTAGGGGAAGATTCATTTTCTTGCCTTTTCCAGCTTCTAATGCTGACCACAGTCCTTGGCTCTTGGACCTTGCCCTCCATCTTCAAAACCAGCAATGGATGATTGAATATATCTCATGATGCCATCTCTCTAGTTCTGACCTTCTTTTCTCTCTCTTCTCCATTTAACCCCCATGTTAATATGTTGGGCTCATGTGGGTAATTCAGGATAATTTCCTTAAGGTCAGCTGATTCATAAGCTTAATTCCATCTATAATGTTAATTTCCCCTTGCTGTATAACATAATGTATGCATAGGTTCCAGAGATTAAGACATGGACATCTTTGGGGGCCATTATTCTGCCTACCACAGATACCAAAAGATGGGAAGAGAAAACTGGCAGGGGATAGTATTTTAAGTTAAGTATTAGATAATGAAATTATTTAATTCATTCACACGTTTATTTATTTAGGAAACATATATTGTGTGCCTTCTGTGCATTTAGGATTGAGTCATGCTCTAAGGATAAAAGTCTGGAAAACAAACAAACAAACCAAAAAACAAACAAAAACAACTTTGTTTCCTTTCCTCATGGATCTTAGATTCTGTTGGAAACAGACAGTGAGCAAGTCTGCAGTAGCACAAGCCAGAGAATCCTGCTACAGGGGTACAAATGAGTAGCCTTGAGCCCACGAGTGTGAAGAGGGAGCAACGAGCGCAGCCAGACTGGGAGTGGGAGTCTGGGTTGGAAGATGAAATGTACCAGGGAGATAAAATATAAGTGATTGGATGTTCCATAGATATGAATAATTAAAAATAACATTCAGAGTTGTAGAAGATAGGGACAGGATCTGGGGAATGGGAAAATTAGGAGATGGAGCTGAAGACAAAACTTGAGGCTGGACCAGGGGCTTTGTAAGTGATTTTGAGGCATTGGCCTTATCTTGATGGTCATGGGAAACTAGAGGTTTGGGGGCCAGAGTTCTCTTGTATAAAAGTCATTGTATTGAGCTATGCCAAGAGAAGGGCAATGGTCCTAGAAAAGGGAGAGTAGGGGTAAATATGGGATACATGTAAAAACATAGGAGGGGACCAAGAACTGGCTTGTCTAAAGATGGCTTTAGACTCAATGACTCCGAGATGTTGCCCTCGGTGACAAAGCAAAAAAAAGGCAAGTTTGAAGTGGGGCTGATATGTGTGAAATGAAGGGGACTCTGAAAGATAATAAAAAACATTTAGCTCTCCACAGAGGGAGTTTTGATAGACTTTGGAAAATCTCAAATGAAAATATTAGTTAAAAAAATTTAGAACTGTCTGTGGTCAATAAAATTGCCACCTTCTTGTTTTTTATTATAAAATGTAGGTAATATGGATTTCATAAAATTTGAAGATCAAGTTGAAGGTGAAATAAAATAACAAGCTTCCCTTGTAAAAAGAACTGAGTATTTTATTTTTTTCCTTCCCTGTACAATCTAAAGATTCAGTGATGGGGAAATTACTTCATCTCACTTGGCGAAGTGACAGGGGATGTCTTATGAAAATCTATTTACAGTTGTACATCTTCAGCCCCATAACAGTAAAGCAGCAGTGTACCTCTGGAGGATTTTACACTTTAGTAATTCATTATGTCACAGGTTCCTCTTGGTGTGAAATTATTCTGATTAAGAAGAGCTGACAAAGGCAGAATGAAGTGATTCTCTTCTCTTACCATCTAAACAAGTCATACTTAATATTTCTTCAAGGTCAAGTTCAATTGAAAATAGGACAGGGTGATAGCTCCTTAGATTTGTACTAATAACTGGGTGTTCTCAGCAGAAGCCTTTTGGCAGGAGAGCAAAGTTAACTTATCAAAATGCTTAAGAAAGCAAAATTGCCTGCCAGATAGGAGATCCAAAAGTTTCAGGGCCCGTCATAGCTCTAGATTTCTTTTTCTTTTCCACTAACACGAATGAGCCTGATGCTTGAATAGTAATGCCTTGGAAAGTATGATCTCAGGTGCAGAACAAAAACGTTCTTCCTAGGATTTGTAATTTCATTTTAGGTGTTACTTTCCAAATGGGTTTAGACTATACTAGAAAAAATTATGAGAGAGGCTAGTACTCTTCAGCATGATGGCAGTTGTTTGAGTGACACCTTGCAGCATATATTCAAAAGATCAAGTGGTTCCTCCATTAACTTTCCTCAACCAACTCTTCAATCATCTTAGTCACCTGTTGTGACCTGCTAGTCAAAGCCTGGAAGATCTGGAAAATTGATCTGGGCTGCCTGTAGTTTCCAGAGCATGTTCATATTTTCACTTTAACTCACAGGTATCAGATAGGGACTCACATTTTCACAATTGGTACTGATTCTCAAACAGTATAGCCTGGTTAAGAGATAGGCTTGGGCATCAGCTCTGGGTTCATGCCTCAGCTCCAACTTTTCCCAGTTGTGTGATCTTGGGAAAGTTACTTAACCTTTATGAACATCAATTTCCTAACCAGGAAAATGAGGGTAAGAGTGGTATTTACTTTGTGGTATGTTTGTGAAGATTAAGTGAGATGAACTGTAGAAAACATTTCACCCAGTGGCTGGCACATAGTGAGATCTAAAGAGGAGTCAGTAATTTTAACTTAATCATGAGCTACAAAGAGCGCAAGATGAAAAGAAACTCTCAAGTTTTGAAAGAAATATTTGAAGATTGTCTTCTGCTTTTATAGCCCCTGATTGTTTTAGAATTTGAAACCAAATGTCCTTTATAATAAGTACAGCACCAAACCCTATTAATGCATTAATAGAAAATGTATATCTGAAAAGAAATAAATGAAAAGAGGGGCTATAGGTAAAAAAAAAAAAAGATGTGCGAGAACGAATTTTCCTGGTAGATTTTAGAATGTTCAAAGAGAGCACAGAGAAAAGCCTTTTCGGCTTTGAAGTGCTGAACTAATTAGATCCGCAGATTAGATGCAGAGAAAAGGTGGAAATCATTAAAAAAAGCATCATTCCAAGACACTCAGAGGCAAGAACCGCATGTAAGAGGCCTCAAAAGTTCAGTATTAGTCCTCAAAAAGTGAGTGGCAAAGAGAATGAAAAAATTTGCAGACTGGTTTACACAGAATGTTCTTTCTTCTCTCTGTAGTAATCTCTCCCTGTTTTCTGGACCCAGGTTAGTTTCTACGTCATGTGGAAATCATCATGCAGTAGACACCAAAGCTCTTCTTGCCTGCTCTCCTCTCAAAGTCCATGGCCCTTGGACAGTGTCATTGAATTTGAAACTTGATTCAATCTTAACATTTGTCTCACGTTGTTTTGATTTGGGTGAATGGGATGCCCATGTTTGATTCTATACTACCCCTTATGGGTTTGATCGTATACACGTTTCCAGGTACTTTCATTTAATTTTCACATCTCTATGTATAACGGAGTACAGGAGAAATCTTGTCAACAGAAAAGCCAGGTTAGAGAAAAGGCATGGATGTGGAGGGAGCATTCAGAGAAACACTCAAAGACAAGAGAAATCAGCAAGTCACAGACCAGTGAAGAGAGGAGGCTGGATGTTGGAGCAGTTTCGTGGCTGGGGAGAGTAGCAGATGGGCATCCAGTCAATAACTGATGACAGAGAAGGCATGAGGGCATGACATCTCCAGACCACTTGAACTGGCTGAGCCTGAATTACTTCTGTGGAAAGTGGCTTTGTCTTTGGGCCCCTCACAGGTCTTGCTTTCCACACATCTCATGGACTATCCCTTTTCATTGTCCTTTTCTGGTAACTCCTCCTTTGCCTAGTTACTTAATATTTAAAAAAGGAGTAGGTTAGCCATCAACATTAAACTCTCGGGTGGATTTCCACCATGTTTAGAATAATATATGTATTCCTTAAGGTATCTTCTTCCCCAACATTTCTGATACCACTCTTCTGCTCACTGTGCTCCAACAATTATGGTGTCTTCTCTAGCATTTTCCTCCCCCAGAGTCTTTGTCTCTGCCATAGTCTTTTGCTGTAACTCTCTTCCCTGATATTTTGTGGGACTGGCTCTCCCAGGGGCCAGATCTATCAATGTCTTCACAAAGAGGACTTTCCTGGTTCCTTTCCAAGTTTCTCTCTCACACCACTCAATTTTCATTATGATTATAATTATTATTTTTTAAAAAATACATTTCCTTACTTATTCTCTCTTTCTCTCTCCTTGAGTCTAAGCTTGATGAGGGAAGGTAACTCATTTATCTTTTCACTGCTGCATCCCAAGTATCTGGCACAGTGCCTGACATGTAGTAGGTACTCATTAAATATTTACTGAGAAAATGAATGTAGAAGGAGATGGTATCAGAGATGACACTAAAACTGGGTTTAGAGATTCCAACCTTCACTCTTGCTTTGAAATACAAAATTATAATAATTTTAATAATGTAATTCTTGAATCAGAGACTTTTTCTGATCTGTAGGAGAAGCTGTTACCACTTTCTGGAAAAGGGGTAGTCAAAATGATTAGATTAAAGGTCTCAAACTCAGTGTTTTTGCTTTCCAGTCCTACTGCTCTCCTACTAATTTGCAGTGGATGGCTCAGTGATTGTGTGAGTTACAGAGTTGAGGATTAATGAGCAGCTCCCATCTATGCAAAATAATCTATCCTTGGATGCAGGAGAAGTTTGATAAATCATTTTACCAAATGATTAAAGCTGGTATCTTGAAACATTACAAAATCAAAGCCTGGCAATTATATCTTGTACATTTAACTTGCTTCCCCCCCACCCCCCACATTAGAGGATAGTACCAGGTAGTTCTTTGGAGGGTGTCCCACAAGAATACTCTATCCTTCCCCTTTTCTGTGCTCTTTCCAGTCATCATGGCTTCCCAGTAGTTCTTTCTCCTATCCCTGTTCCCACCTACCGGTCTATTCCACCAATAGTGAATTCTCTATGTCATTTGGGCCTAATTTCCAGGTTCCATCAGCCCACTGGCTCTCTCAATGTCTCCTTACTCTCTCCTCAAGATACTCAGGAGCTTCTCTGTCTCCACATGCCCTGGGCAGTCTTTGGGAAACAAGACATTTATTTCTCTAGTCATTTCCCTGAGCTGCTCTGTTGTGCTATAGTGTCTTATATTGGTTTTGAGTCAATCATCCCAGCAAGCTTTTCCCAAGGTTTCAAAGTAGAACAGAAAAAACAAACAAACAACAAAAAACCAAACCTCCTTTGCTTTCAGTTCTCCCTAAGCCTATATACACTGCTTCCTCCAATTAGGATTCTGGTACAAAGAAGAGAAGTTGAGATATGTATTTCTATGACCTTCCTTTACTTTTGCTTCTCTTCACACTTCAATTAGCCGAGAGAGAGCAGCTTTTCCTGTTTCTCACTTTCTGGCAGGGTATTTCCCCTTTGTCATAATTCTTTCCTGGGAACATTAAGCTTCACAGCTTTGCCTTAAGGATGAAAAAGTATTGACTTGAAACTATAGGAAAATAACTTCTGCCAGTTTTGGCTTTGATATAGGTGATACAGAACAAGTTGTAAGATCATGAAGGTTAAAAAAGAAAACCCAAATACAAATACAAAGAATGTTAGCCCTTTTACAAATGTTTAACTAGAATCAAAACAAATATTGAAATATTTTAAGGAGAAGATTTTAAATAAGTGAAAAACATTCCAGAAAACAAGAAGAGACATTAAAAATGGAGACAGTCAATGAAAAGGTCCTAAATCGTGGAAAGAAAATATGAATTATATATTCTAATTGTGTAATTTCTATTGTCTTGACAATAGACAAGTCACTTAATTTCTTTGAGCCTAGTAATTCCATTTATAAAAAGCAAAAGCCAGAGTGTTTTTCAATACTGGTGTCCTGCTTTGTATGATTTTTAGATGTTATAGTGTAATGGTGTGCTAGTTATTTATCACTGCATAACAACCACTCCAAAACTGAGTGATTTAAAAAACCAATAGTTCAATCGGAGAAGGACAAGCAGTGTATGTTCTCATTCATTTGGGGAATATAAATAATAGTGAAAGGGAATATAAAAGAAGGGAGAAGAAATGTTGGGAAATATCAGGAAGGGAGACAGAACATAAAGACTCCTAACTCGGGGAAACGAACTAGGGGTGGTGGAAGGGGGGAGGAGGGCGGGTGTTGGAGGGGAATGGGTGACGGGCACTGAGGTGGACACTTGACGGGATGAGCACTGGGTGTTTTTCTGTATGTTGGTAAATTGAACACCAATAAAAAAAAAAACCAATAGTTTATTTTTTCTCAGGAATCTATCATCTGGGCTTGCATCCATGGAGAAAGCTAATTTTTGGTACCAGCATTATCACCTGGGTTGGCTTGATAGGTCTAAGGAAAAGATGAACTTGAAAGAAAGGAAAATTCAAACTAACCTTTTGGAATTACTTAAATCATTGCCCATCACAGCAGTTGATAAAATATTTTACTTCCTGATAATTGTTGGACAATAAAATCTGTCAATCTGGAATTTAATCAATGAGATACTTCAATTCCCATATTTCCACAAGACAATGATACTTGGAGTTTGACTTATGACTTCAAGGTACTGAAGAAAAATTGTTCTATAATTAGTAGAGTATTGATATTAAATGAAGGTCATTATCTCCTAACTCTGAAAATATGAGAAAAGTTAACAAATTTAGAAGTCATGAAGTTCAATATACCTGGTTTTCTCAAGGTTGAGGCTGGTATGAACAGAGGAGGAAAAACAGAAGGCAAATTGATTGAATGAATACAGGTTCAGAGATCAACAAGAATAGATTTTCCAAGTAATAGAAGTTTTTATAAGCCCTATAGAAATAATGACAATAGCTTATTCAACAGTTATATGATAAACTGTATTAAAACTTTTAGAGTAATTATGTAGAACAAATTTGTAAACATCAATAGGAAAATATGGAACACATATTTGATGAACAAGTGAATAAACAAATAGTAGTTATTAATTTAAAAAATATATTTGTTGAAATAATGCATTCACATTTTAAGAGATTAGGAAACCTAGGCAATGAGAGATTTACTATCTCTCTCAAGGTTATGCTCAAGTGGGTGAGCAGCAGATGTAAGATTTGAAATGAACCCAGATAGAGGTATGTCCACTTTTTGGGTGTTTGTGTCATGCCACTTGCTTTTTTTCCCCTTTATGCCACTTTGCTTTAATGAAAGATTTAACAATAGTACTTGTTTGCACTATCTGAAAGAAATATTAAAGAGGATTTTTGATTTTAGAAAAAAGTGCAAAAAGTGAAAATAACATTCAGCATTTGTTTTGGATCAAGCCTTTGTAGAGGCAGTGTGTACCCAGAACAGTGGGAATGGCCCCACCAAGCTCCTTCCCCAGGAATTACACTGAATATCTCAGATCAAGGCACCAGAGCTTTGAACTGTGTCTGTGAGCATCTATGTTTCATCTCCATTTATTTTGTGCAGACTTTAGCAAAATGTATCCTAAAGAACCAGAGAAACCCAAGAGATGTTATTTTTGGGGTCTGGGAATGCTAAAACATTTTTCTAAACACATTAATGGTATTTGCTTCTTTATGCCATTTTGGCTTATGAAAGCTTTCACAGGAATGTTCTACCTTCAGATAGCAGGGGAAACCTGGATTTCAAATTCCAAGCTTCATGTACTTAATCACTAAGCTATACCTCAGAATGACATACTGCAATGGTGTAAGAGGATAAATATTGGAAATATGGAAATGAGAAATGCTGAAAAAAGAAACTTCTGTCAAGCAAATTTTCAGTGTTATTCAGTAGCATCCAATAAAGTAAACACATATTTCTTGCAAATGTTATTTATAAACTCCAATTGCCTTCTAAAGTGGGTAGGCCCTGGTAGCCAGGAGGTTCTTTATGGGTCTGTGCTTGAGTGAGAGCAGGTGAATTTGGAGGACATGGCAGAGAAATAAATCATTTCTCTATGAAAAGGAAGCAAAGGATTAAAAACATCTGAGAGAAGACCACAATTTGGGACTGGCTGAGAAAGGAAACTCCAGGTGAGAAGCACTAATATTGCTCAGAGCATCACAGGGTTATGTGCTACGGTGGTTTGAGTATAAAATATCTTCATCTTCTTTTCTGAATCTCCTCTCGATCCTATTACTCGCTAATGTCTTGGGGTGAGCAGATTTTGTTTCTTCTGAGGAATGGAAAGATGTGCTAAGTCCAACTTCAACCTTGGTCTGGAGAGAACACAGGACACATGCTGGGGCATCTGATATGTAGGTACTACTCTGCTCTACTTTGAGGGGCAGATAATGGCCAATTAGATTTTGTCATAGTCTGAGGGAAATATCCCTCAGACCACAGAATTTGCTTACCTTTGAATCCAAGCTTACCAAAGAAAACTTGTTTTCTGGAGGTAACGGTTTCTTGGAGGTATCAGTTGAGGAGGGGATCCTTGTCAGTGGCTACATGAGGACCCTGACTGTAAACAAATTTCCAGATTCTTCCTGTGAGAAGAGTTACAAACGCCATGTCTTTGGATAAATCTCTCCTTCTCTTTCCTTATAACTTTGCTTGGCACTGTAACAAATTCTGTGTCTCAATCTCCTTTGGCACCTGAACTTTCTGCTGGGCTCCAGGGAGAACAACAGCAAAGGAGAATATATGGTCTAGTCCAAAAAAATTTTCTATGAAGTGTTTTCTACTCTCTACCTCCAATCAGATAGAATTGAGCATTTTTTCCTTAGTACTCTTCTATAATTTCATGCAGACTTCAATCAAATAATATATTACTCCTTTTAGCACTTTTGGAAAGAAAGCATGTTGGATTCTTCCTGCCAGCATGTATGCTACTTAGGGCAGAGTGTTTATATCTCTGGTGCTTATCCCAGAGTCTACCATGAAGTAGATGCTCAATTAATGACTGGTGAGTGTAAACGGCTGGATAAAGTCTGAACAAACATTTCGGTGTGATAGTACCATGGGCCGGAGAAAGAATGAACAGTTCTGGAAGCTGGCCTACTGGTGGCTATAATTTTTCTCCACACCATACAGCCCAGGAGAAGCTGCAGCAGGGCAGTGATAGAAATGTCTGAAATTGAAATATTGTATCTTTAGGCTATAAAAACTGTAATGACATATGTACATCACCTGGTTAAACTTCACCGAGAAAGAAAATTCTAGGTAGCAGAAAGGAAAAAAGAAGTCAAACAATACTGAGTTCTAAGGATGTAATTATTGAAAATGTATTTTTATTTGTGAGGTACACGAAACTCAGGGAGATTAGACAACTTGCCAAATATCCCATGACTTGCAAATTATAAAGTCAGGACATGCCCCGAGATCTGCGGGAATGAGAAGGCCAGCTTGCCCTCCAGAAAGCTGACACCATTATGGACTAGGTCTGTAATGAGAAGCTTTTCACATGTGAGATAGGAGATGATTTCTTTCAGTATCTCAGAACAAATACTTCAGAACCCACCTTTCATGTTTTAGATGCAGCAGCCATGATATATAATGATTATTCCCATGAGCAAGATGGCGAGGGGAGCATACAGAAGTGCTTTACAGAGAACTGGTTGAATGTTCTGTGATTTTGTAAGCATATAATAGAAATAGAAGGTGGGATTTTTCTAGTACTCATTTTATCCTATCTAGAAATTATGAAAGTATTTGTTCGAATCAGGAATTAATACCTGAAATATGGAAGGTGTGTGTGGGGGGGAATGTCCAGTAAACTTTGGCTGATGGAATAAATGAATGACTCACTCCTGATAGAGCTGTGGGCACTGAAACTGCTCTCAGATCAATCTTTGAAGGACGTTACATAGGATCTGAGTCAGGGAAGCTGGCAGGGAATAGCTTCTCTCTTAGGCTGGTGGTTGGTTTCTCAAGAAATTAGGAGCTCACTGCAGCCTGGTCACCCAGAGCTTTTCCTATCAGTAAATCACAGAGGAGTGAGTTCCCAGAGTCTAGTCAGTAAGAGGGTGACTGAGGAGCTTCTGAGAAGTAATAGTGCTCTGCTTATGTGATAACGTACTGTGCTTGTGCCAACAGTGTGGTGTGGCTGCTGAGGCAGCTAATGTAACCTTAGGCTGTTTTCAGGAGGAAATAAATGGCCCCTCTTACCATGTAGTAAATGATCCCTCACACTGCAGCTGGATTCTGTGTCTAGTCACTGAGGAGCATGGACATGTTCAAATAGGGAAACCAGCATAATGAGGGGTCGGCAAATCATGTCATGTGAGCAGTACTTGGTAGGGCTGGGTATTTCATTTTGTTTTTCTGGAAGGTGAGAATCCTCAGAGGCACAAATATTTGAGGATCCGTTATGTGAAAGATTGCGAGATGTATTCTGATTGGGTCAAAGGGTGGACATAGATATCAGATCAAGGTAAAGAGAAGCTTTCTAACAATTATCTAAAGATAGGAGGTGTTGGCTCACAAGGGAGCCATTATAAGAGGTGTGTGGGCAGGGGTTAGCTATTTGTAGAAAGGATTGCAAGTCTGGGTAGGAAGTCAGGCAACAGACAGTGTGGAGTGGACAGTGAAGAGTGCAGGTTGACTGGAGAAAAAGGTCTCTGTTTTTGGCATAATTCAGTCAGTAAGAGCTAAGGTAGAATGTGATGGTTTTCACTTGCCAAACGTGCAGAGGCCGTAACTGGAGGGACCCAAAATGGAAGGCGCCTTAGAAATCATTAATATAATCCACTCCTTTTATAGACAAAGCTAACTGTTGTTATTGGACTACATGAGGCAGAATTAAAGGAGATTCTCTGTGCTTTCATCTGCCCATGGCTTTGCAATTTTTCCAGGGGACTTGAGGGCTTGGAAGCAGACTGGTAAATGTGAAAGGCTCCTGGCTTCAGCGCCGTTCTACTCATCTGCAGTGGTGTTTGCACTGATGTTGGAAGACAGGATTCTACAACTAAAAATTCAGAAACCTTGGTTGATGCCAAATAGCATCTTCTTCTTTCTCCTGTCATTCTCACAGTAGAGTGAAATTCACTCTCTGCCTCTAGAAATGCCAATAATTGCTTTTTCAAGCAACTACTACCATGAGAACTGCCCAAGAGTGAACAAGTGGGACATATTTTAGGCTTACTGGCTCAGATCTATTATTTTCCTCCAAATTTCCATCACCACTGTGTGTCACTGCTGTATTTTTCCTGAGCCATGGCTTATTTCTGTAAGTGTTCATCTAATTGCTTCCAATCTTTCTTCTCACTACTGATCCTTCCAATTGGTCCTAAACTTTTTTGGGATTGAAACTGGCCAATTCTCCCATTTCAGTGGTATATAAAAACTACTTTCATCTGTCAATTTCATACTGCATGTTGCCTCAAATAGCACTGGCCTTTTTTTTTTTTTTTTTAATACTACACATGTAGTCTCAGTTTGCTTTCTTGTAACTGGGTTGAACTCTGTTGGTTTATTTTTTTATTTTATTTTATTTTTTTTTTAATGTTCCTCCCAACCCAACCTCCAAACCAGGTTTCTGGTAAATTTCTGCATGTGTTTCTCAACAAAATTCATTTGAGTTCTTTAATGCTTGCATCCTTAACATCTTTATGCCTGTATTTCTTGGTTTTCTTCCCTCGTGAAATTCAGGAACATTGACTACTTTATTATCAGTTGCAGATTTGGTTTATCAGTTGTTCTGAATCAATAATGAAGATGTAAAACAATGCTTGATTCTTGGGGATGCAGATGATACCTCCCTTCAGCAAGATTCATTTCTGTTCATTTGTTGATGCTGTCAGGCTTCCAACCATGGGAATGTGCCGAGCCCAAGCAATTTGCAAGTAAGATTTGGGGAATATTATCTAAAATGTTTTCTGCAAGTTTGACTATAGGGGCATATTGCTTATATATTCATTTTCTCTTTCACCCTAATTTTAATCATTTCTATCAATGCGTGGGCCCCATAGCTTACCATTTTATTATTAATTAATTAATATTGAAGTGTAGTTGACACACAGTGTTATATTAACTTCAGGTATACAACATAATGATTTGACAAGTCTATATGTTATGCTATGCTCACAAGTGTAGCTACCATCAGTTACCAGACATTGCTACTACAATATCATTGACTATATTCCCTATGCTGTGCCTTTTATCCCCATGATTTATTCATTCCATAACTGAAAGCCCATACCTTTCACATTCCCTCACACCTTTTGCCTATCCCCTCACCCCTCATGGCTCTTTTTTTTTTTTTTTTTTGAGATGGCTCAGATGTTTATTAATTTTCTCTTTACTACTAGATTTATCTTTCACAAGCTTTAATTGCTACTTTCCCAAATAGCAATTACCAAGAGCAATTACTAAGATCTTTCTTGACCAATAAGCCACTTTTTTCCCCCGTCATCAACTCTCCAAGGAAAATTTCCATTGGTCCTGAATCGTAGTTTACAGTGAGCCCAGTTTAGCCTAGCTAAGCACTCACTGTTGATGATGCATGGGCTATTTAGTATATAAGGGATGATATACAGACCCAGGAATTATAAACTGATAGAGCCCAGAAGAACAGCGCAGTTCTTATGTAAGGTAAGTAATAGTGGCTGAGGGCTTGAGTAGTGTTTTCTTTTCTTTTTTTTTTAAAGATTTTATTTAGTTATGAGAAAGAGAGAAAGAGCGAGCGAGAGAGAAAGAGGCAGAGACACAGGTAGAGGGAGAAGCAGGTTCCATGCAGGGAGCCCGACGTGGGACTCGATCCCGGGTCTCCAGGATCAAGCCCTGGGCCGAAGGCGGCGCTAAACCGCTGAGCCACCTGGGCTGCCCTGGGGTTTTCTATATTAAAATATCTACCTCATGGCCCATCTGGCATATAATCAAGCAGATCTGATTATTTTGAGACAGATAACTTGTGTTGAAGAGACAATTCTTGACTTAAAAAAAAGAAAAAGAAAAAAAGGAATTCTGGACTTTGATAGAAAAAGGAGGGGGGTGAAATGTAACTCTCCCTATGCTTTTCTTCTAGTTAGAACTGTAACACATCATCCCTCAGATTAAAAAAAAAAAAAAAAAAGGAACTCCCATTTTTGCCAACCCCTGCTACAGTACTAATGATTTACCACTATGATCTACAATATCACTTTTTCCAGAGACTTTTGCATCTCGATGGGGAACTCCTAAAAGTGGTAAGTTTTCAAGATCAAAGGTCAAAGGTGTGAAATTATGATACCTGGTCCTGAAATTGGTAATTTTGGAGATGTTTTTCTTCGTTGCCTCTCCTATGATTTATCTCATACAATTTGCTCCCAATGACTCAGTAAGAGAGACTCCTTGGAGAAAGTTTCGACGAAAGCTCTATCTGATAATATTTTCCTTTTTAGTTATCTGTTTCACAGGAAATTTGGCAATGGCAGCTGATGTGTGCAATGTTGTACTTGTCTTTTCTTACAGTTTAGTTGCTCTTACTTCCTGGACTAGCAGGGATTTGAGATGCAGTGATCATATTTCCGATACCAGTAAATTTCTTCATTTAGGGTTTGAAATGGAATAATTAAGGCTTACAAATATAGAGATTTGCCCACTTTGTTTGAGGGAAGGATAATAATGTTTAAGATAACATGTTAGTCCTTTCCCCAAACTGGGAGTAGATAGGAAAAGTGACTTGTAAGTTAATGATATGATTGGCTCCAATATAATTGGTTTTGAACTGCATGGTCTTCCCGATTTTAGCTTTTTCTGATAGGATTCAGATATGCATAGGAGTATTTTGGTTTGTTTTTCCCTGTAATGAGAATTTAAAATAGCCTGAAACCGGGTGTGTTGGCTGCGTACAGTTTCATTTGCATACCACAGAGAGGAGGAGAGAAACCTGGACAATATTTTTGGCATTTTAATAATATGCCTCCAAGGAAGGAAACAGCCATACAATTCATTTTCTTTGACAAAACTTTAATTAGAAAACCAGACTCCTCTGATTATAAAAATTACACAAGCTGATAAATCTTGGTAAGTTATAGAGAGAATAATTTTATGAACATTTTATACCTAATAAAAAAGTTAAAATAATTAACAGCATTCATCAGATTAATTTTGTTTTCACACGGTTTTCTAATATAAAAAAAACATATAGTCATCAACCTTTATATAAATCCATATATGTTTGTAATAGTGTTTTCATAATGAGAAGGGACAATATGCATATGTAAATAATAATATTAATAATCAGTAATGAATCAAAACTGCCAAAAGCTGAAGCATGACAAAATTTATGATCAAAGTTGCTTAGGGAACTTTTGAGTTTTCTAGATCCAGCAAAAATGATCTATTGGAGAAAACCTAGACACAAGAATTCATATCATTGTATTGCCCCACTTGAAAAAATTCTGTATGATCAGTGTTGGTTCATGTGTTTCCAGAACAATGACCTTTTCTTTTCTTTCAATAATTTTGTACCAGAGTGGTGCTAACAATGTGCTGGTGTATTGTGCTGCCTGCAGGAAACGGTGTTTGATCAACAGAAAAACTGTAAATCTTTTTTCGCCCGAGACTAGTAAGAATAGACCCATGTTGACAACACAAAGTTTCATCTGAATGTGGCGTTCCTGTGGGGGCTAACTTGTGTCCTGCAATACTACATCATTTAAAAATACCTTAGTTCTTAAAACTTCTGTCCTGGTTCAAGCATCACATTGACTTCTAATTGCCTTTTAGCAAGATAAAAGAATAGTTCAAACTATAAAGGAGGAGTCTTGGTACTGTGAAGTAGTCACATGTAAAATCTACATTTCTTTATTGCATTCTAATTTTTTTTTTCAAAATTGTATTGCAATGCTGACCCAATTTCATAACATCATCAAATCACTTTAACCATGTGTCTGTGAGAAGTGCTTCTATGTCTCTGCAATACTGTCTAAATATAAGAGGTGCAAACTTTTAACGAATTACTGAATTTCATTTGGAGAATAGCAATGAAAACATGAAGCAAATCCTTTAGGAAAGATGGCACTATGTTGAGCACACAGATATTAAACACCCTAATAGTTGCCATTAAGTTTTCTTTTACAAGCTGGTATTTTAACACATCTCAAAGTTAATTTAATTATACTAATTTTGCAGCAAACTGTAATTAGGAATAATCCTCTATTGATACCTTGAGGTCCAAGGATAATACATTTAAGGATGCCATTTGTTTCACATCTCACACTCAAATTCAAGCAGGAAGATTTCTGAAACATTTTAGATCATCTAGCTGGTAAGCTAAAGAGAGGCAGAACTGAACTGTCTATGAACATTTAAACTTGAGCATTGTCCATGCAATCTCTTGTTGCTCCCTAGAAAGTGTTTTGCTGGAAGTTATACCAAGTGAGAGCCCTGAATGAATGCGCCAGAAATTATAGGAGAGGAAAGATTCTCAGAAATATACTCGATTTTGTGGCAGGCAACCCCAATTTTGGATTAAGAGGCAGACATAAGAAGAAAACCTGATTTTAATTTATAATATTCATCGCCTTCCTTCATAAATAATTTCCTTTTGGAGGACAAAGTGATGTGTAATAAAACTCGGTATATTCAGCTTACCTCAACTTCAAGTGGGTAAGAATATAAGTAGCAATTTCAGCTGAGAACAAGGCAGAGATGAAAACATTAATGGAAATAAAAAAGCTATCACATCTCACAAGCAACTTTTGTATCATTTACAAAACGTAAAGAAAACTTTGTGTATGCTGAAACCCATGTGGATATAATTAATAAAGCATTTTCTGGCCCAAATACTGAAATACTGCTTCACCGTCATAAATTACGTTGTTTTTGATAAATTCTAATAAGGATAAACTAAGTCATAAAAAGCAATAAGAAATTTGGACAAAAAACAGCCATCTGAGTCACAATTTCTGTGGATCGGATTACACAATAAATCTGTTGATGTTAAAAAACCTAGAACAAGTTCTATACTAACAAAATTCAGAAAATGAGAAATTTCTACCAGAAAGGAAAACAAAATGGCAAATATCACAATTGTACAGAAACTGCTTCCTCTATTTCTTCGTGACTTGATTAATTTAAACTACAAAATTTTTTCTGAATTCTTTCAGCCATTAGAGGACTAGTTAATGTTCTTACGGAACCTGTGACTTAATTACAAGCATCTGTTTTCAAGGCTAATCAATGAATCATTAATGTGAGCTTGGAAACAGCAGGTAGAACATCAATAAATTATTCATTTTGGGAGAAGGATGAAATGTTCCCAAGCATCAGAGGATATATTTTACTTATGTTCATATCAGGCTGGCTTTGGGTGCTTGTGTAATCCTAAAGTTCCCACTGAAAATAGCTTGGGGCAGGGTCTTTAAGTTTCTTAGCCAAGAAGAAATAGCACAGAAATTGCCCCCACTCAGACTTGTAGTTGCCAGGATGGTCTTTCATGTTTTCAGCTGCCTCCTTCCCTCTCTCCCTCCCTTCCTCCCTCCCTCCTTCCCTTCCTTTCCTTCCTTCCTTCCTTCCTTCCTTCCTTCCTTCCTTCCTTCCTTCCTTCCATCTCTCTCTTGACATGTAAGGACATGCTATGACAATCTCTGCTGAGACAAAGGAAATCACAACTTTTCTTAAAATTTAAGCTACAGATAAATAATTTAAAAAAAATCAAAGGCTAGATGTTAATACTACCTGGCTAAGCATTCACAGGCAGGGAACTTTCAAATTTGTAAGTAAGTCTACTCTGAATTTTTTACTAGACAAAGACATACATCCAATAGCTTCAACTTTACAATTGAAACACATGAAACTTTCAAGATCCTCCTGAAATTGGCCCACACTTTATTTCTTCCTTCCCTCTTTCCTTCCTTCCCAGTATTTATTGAATGCCTAATATGTGCCTGGCACTATTCTAGACTATGGTGTTTTCACAGGTTATTGAACAACAACAAAACCTCTGTCCTCATAGAGTTTTCAGTCTACTGAGGACAGACAGACAATAAACATTTGTACTATTTGTACTATTTGTACAGATACTATTGTAAGGAAGGAGGGGGAGGAGGCTTATTGTATGGTTATGGAAGGCTTTTCTGATGACCTGATAAATAAGAAGAAATATCATGAAAAGAATCGGAGAAGACTAATGGCTATTGGCTGGAAAGTAGAGCTTTCAGGGTGGTGAGAAGAGCAAGTGCAGGAGGACAAAGGGGATTGTGGCAGGAGAGGAGATAAGAGAAAAGGAGACAAGGGGTCAGATTTGGTAAGGTTTGCCTTTATCACATGTCTTCCACCAGAGGTAATGGCTGGGGAGAGCTGGATCATTTACTTGAACAGATCCAATGCATTCTTCAAGGACAACGTGAAGTTGTGTTTCCTTCCTGCACTGTGCCCCTGATATCCAGATTCTCTTAAGTCTAAAATATGAACCATGCAAATTATTATCAACAATGTTCTTCATTTCATCACTTATGATTGCTTCCTCTGTTAGCGTCTTCAAATAGATCCCAAACAACTTAAGGATAGAAACCATGTAATTCATTTTCTCCATCCCTTACAGTGCATAGTATTGAGCTCATGGTAATTAAATAAAAACAATTGATAAAGTTATGTTAATTAAGAAAAAACAAAGAAATCCACAACTCAAAAATAAATTCAAGGAATTTTGAGAATGTTGCCATGAAAACAAAAACAAAAACAATAGCTTAGAGAAGAACTCAGTGTATAATACACATTATCTTCTGATTTGTCTGACGATTTATGTCATTGTCCATCCTAGTTTAGAGATTATCTCTGTATATTTGTACTCCTTCTTCTCGCCCTGCAGAAAATGGGGGCCCCATCTATGCAGCCTTTTTTTTTATAATAGTGCCACTACCCATTTCCCTTAATGTTTGCTTTCATTCATGAAATTTCTCTCTGAATTTTTATCTTCATTTCCCCAGCATATTTTTACCTAGCAGGGCATGCAGTCAACTCAGTGGAGTGGCAGATTATAAATATATCAGAGACATAAATGACAGGGTAAAAATCCACTAGGCCACTAGTTTTTTTTGAGCCATTTGCTTGAGATCACCTGGTTAAGAAGTGGTCATGGATGGACAGTAGTGATTGAACATTTTCATAAAAATTATTTCTCTGCGGTAAGATCTTTATAATTTTTAGACTAGAAATAATCTCTACACATTGTTTATCAGTTCTCTACAGAAGATGGTATAGGCCAACTAAGGAATAAATGTTGATGTGTTCCATGCTACATTGAACAAGCAAGAACATAAGATACCACTTGATGCCTTTCAAATCATTATTTTAGTAAAACATATCAATCTCAGGACATTGGGTGAGATCTCACAATTCCTCCAGTGCTAAATTGGAAACTGGTCAAACCCTTAAGAACCTGATGTTAAGAAGGAGCAAGATTGTGTTCTTCCATCCATAGATGACTCTTTCCCAAATTAGTCATGATTTTTCTTTCCTTTAAGCCATCATTTTGAGTATGCCTTAGTCATTGCCATGCTAAATAAAAGTGAGCGGAGGTGGCAACATGGCAGGAAATGACTCCTTATTAACATTCTTTTCTAATGTTCTTTCATAAAATGCTTTTTCTTTTCTTTTCTTTCTTTCTTTTTTTTTTTCTAATCTCTCTCAATTCTAGCCTGTGTGTCTATTTATCATTATTTCTTCCCTTGGGTCAAATGATGAGTCTTGGCACTTTATACTTGTAGGTACAAACTTCTTTTACTGTATTAATATCAAGCAAAATGATTTCTGCCCTTAAGGTTTTATCTTCTGCATTATTAGTAACACTAATCAATTGATCGCCTGTCCTTGCCTTCCCACCTTACCATTTTGTTCAAAACCCATCTAGCATTCATTGGTACTCATTTCCAACAAACAAATAAAAATTAATAGAATAATTGCTATTTATTGTGGCAAACAAAATATTAATTAAAAATTCTGAACAGTTTTTAGATTAGGTTAATAGCCAGCAAAATAACTCTGGTCTTGCCAAAGTTTCATAACATAATTGTTTCAGTTAAAGGAAATAATTCTTTCCAACCTTTTATACAGCATTAAGATGTTCCCCTGAATTATTTGAACATTGCTGTATTTCTAGCATAGGACTCGGTCCATTACTTGACATATTAAAGTGCTTAATAAATGTTTGAGTGACAGATTAGTGAAGTAATGATATGGCTGGATAAATGATATGTATAAAATAGTGTGCCATTTTACTTTCCTAGATCCTGGGTAACTGCCCATATTTCTAGTTGTTGAAAGATCTCTCCTAATCAAAATTATTCTCTACCACTGTCAATCTTTAGTTGGGGCTTCCTATTACCAAAAATAACTCAGTGCTCTAAGTATTTAGATATAACACATAGAGAAAAACCACTGGAATATTTGGTAAGGGACCTGTGACCCCTGGAGGCATTTTGTGTATGACTCTGATATGTGTTTCAATGATTCCTTATTCTACCTGGATGACCAAGGTGGCCTTCTGGGGGTCTGGTGGTGGTGAATTTTATTTTAAAAATTTATGGATTCATCAACCATGGCTTTTGCTAGACTATGGCTTTTTCCCCCCCTTTTTAACAGTGTTTTCAGGCTGGCACACGTCACAGTATAATAGCTGTGATATTGAGAAAAAAGATTGCTTACAACCATTTTCAACATACACTACACGTTCCCCCCCCTTTGGTTGACAAATTTCTCCTTTTTTTACTTTATAAAATCTCAAGAAATAAACTTTCACAAGTGTTTTATTCACAACCAAATTTTCCCTGTTATGTTAGAATGCGGTTGCATTTTTCAAAAGGCCAAAAAAAGAAAATAACCCACCATTATTCTAGGCCATTTTGCTAATACTTTTCCTTTATATTTCTTTTTGGTCTTTTTCAACTTGGTTTCCATGTATTTACTTTGACTTGTTTGAATTTCTACTAAAACCAAAGGGCAAAACCTACTAAAAACAAAGGACAAAATTGTTTTAATTAAAATCCAGACTCTGAATACAGTTACCCATATAGATGAATCATTTTTCCTTAAGTATTCTACTCGTCCATGAGGACAAAAACCACTTGATCATCTAAAAAACAGTAATATTATTTAGGAAATGAAAACTGGATTCTATACAGGCCCCCGTTAATTTTACTTCTTTTAGAATTTTAATAAATATTCATTTGCACATTGCTGGCAAAAATGAACTTCTCTAATAAGTTATTTCCCAAAATTTGCTCCTTGAAACACAAGTTTGGTGTTGCATGAGCCTAGGATCGCATAGCCAAATATATTTGGGAAATATAATATTGTTTTACACCATTGGGAAATTTGTTGCACACATCCTGGGTGAGTTGAAAAGTGGGCTTCATTTTTGCCAGCATTGAAGTCATTTGGACTTGGAGTGACTCCTTTTGAAGAGACAGGAACAAAAAGATCTTCAGATAGTCTGGACTTTGTACTTAGTATTTTCATCTTCGAGTTAATATTTACCACCATCCTTCTGTTTTGATACTTGTGACAGTCCTACATGCAGAGGCAGATGAACATTTTGTGGGGCTTGAAGTGTATACAATTTTGGAGTCCTTTGTGAGAAAAAGAATACAAATTTATTCTACTTTTACAAACATTATATAAACCTATGACAATGTGAACACACTTCTGGGGACCATCCCAGGGCCTTGGAAAGGCTATGCAAGCAAGGGGCCCTGAAATTTAAGCTTTGTGAGTTATGTGCTAAATCTGCAACATCCCACATGAAAAACAATATTATACTTTATAATATTGTTTCAGCCTCATTCTGTCCGGTCCTTCTGCCCACCTGACACACATCCTACATTTTCAGAGTTGACAGATTTAACAATAAAAATATGTGATACCCAGTTTGAATTTCAGATTAAGTATAATTTTTTTAGTATAAATAAATCTAAAATGTTGCATGTGACATACTTACACTAAGAAAATTGTTCATTGTTTATCTGAAATTAACTGATATCTTGTATTTTACCTGGCAACCTAAGCTTTCTAGTCAAAAGAGTTTACATTAGGACTTTTCGGAAAATGATACAGTCTTTCATACTCTATGACTTGGTTCAAGTTTCTTTGTGAAAAGGCCCTCACGGGATACCTGTTACAAATATAGATTCCTAAGCCCTCCCCCTTGTAAGTTTAACAAGCTTTCCAGGTGAGTCTTATCAACAGTCAAACTTGGCAAATATGGCCTAATTCAGATACTTTCTTTTCTTCAGCCTGAAGTGTTCTTGCCCATTCAAATCATCCAGATTTTCGGGCCTAGTGAAAAGAAGCTGTCTCTCATCATCACCTTCTTTCCTGGGCAGACTTAATCCAGCTACTCTCAGAATGCCTGCTGTTGTTTACATACTTCTATTGTAGCAGTTTGCAAAGTGAAATTGTGGTTTCCCACACCATTAGCAACAGCATCACCTGGGAACTTGTAAGAAACAAACTTTTGGACCTCATTCCAGACCTATTGAATCAGAACTCTGAAGGCGTGGCCTAGCAATTGGTGTTTAAACAAGCCTTTCAAGTGATTTTGATGTACCCTTAAATTTGAGAATAATTACTCTATGTTAACACCCAGTACTTTTGTTACAGTTAAATACAGCTGTCTTACCTCTAGTTTGCTAGTCTAAAGTCCTTAATGGGTAGCAGCTGCTTGGATTCCTCTTTGTATTCATTCTCAGGGCCTGGCACATGGAGAGTATTTAAAATTTTTGTTGAATGCAAGATTTGGTGAGTAATGAGTCAATGGATAATTATGTTTTTTTGTTTTGTTTTGTTTTCATTTTTCCCCCTTTTCAGTAAGCTGTCTAGTAAAAGCCATAACCCACAGTGTGTAACGTAAAACTAGGTGGGTGGTCAAGGCTCTCTGGGATCCGATTGTGTGGTATTGTGGCTCCAAGATCCAACTGTTTTTACGTTTTCTCAATCTATCATTTGCTTTTTTGTCCTTTATTATTTCAGTTGTTCTGTAAATTTTGGAGGAATACAAAGAGTTCATATGAATTACCATTTCTGGTCATTTTATAGATATATGCTAATGTTAAGAAGCATATATAAATATTTACATATATGTGTGAAATGTTTGATGGGACAACTATTCCATAGCAAAAGTACTGACTTAGAGACAGATCATCTACTGAATTATGCTATGTGTGTAATATTTGTGAAAATTTTGTCTTACGTACATATCCAACATTAACCAATGCTGATGGTTAAAAATTATAATATCTATCTTTATGACAAAATAAAGGTATATGCCTTACACAAGTCTATCTGAGCAGATGATGGAAGCCTGGTTCTCTAATTGTGGAAGGAATGGTGACCTTGTTTCTATGCACAAATCACCTGGAATGTTAAATTCCCTAAAGTATAAACAAACTTTAAGAATTATTTGTTAATTAAATTGATGTTTCCATCTGTAGATCAAGATATTGTTGTTGATTCTTCAGGAATGATAGATACGTATTGATAAATGTCATACACTTGAACATCCAGCAATCTAACATAGAGAAAAGCACATAAGATCAGAGATATACTTACTTATTTTTCTAAAATTTTTGTTCTTCCTCTTTGATGTACCTTTTATTTGCCGTACTTAAATTATGTCAATAAGGTGAATCAATTAAATCAATTTTTTTCCCAGGCTAGATATGTGGAAAACCAAACTGACCATTCTGTAAAGAGTGATTTTCTGATACTTTGTGGTAACAACTGCTAATTTTGCTTATAAAAACCACAGGAACATGATTCTTAAAATATGAATTAGAATATTAGAATGAATAAATCATGCAAAGAATGATGCCTGGTTATTCCAATACTCTATCAAACCTACTTAACATATTCGATTATGGGGTACCATTTGCTGATGTTTTGGAAACTCAAAAGTTCTTAAGCATCCAGGCTACATTATGGATATAGATTTGTGTGCCACGGAAGTAACTGAATTCTTTTTGTCTTTTTTTGTCTTCAGGGCTACAACCCTATCTCATGTCATTATTACCTTTTTTTCTTGGTGACTGTATCATCTTCCTAACCCTTTCTTTGGTCCAGGTTTCTCATCTCCAATCTATCCTCTATCATATCATTGTAGACTAATATTTCTAAATCCCACCTCTAATAATAAATAGGGTAATTCAAAAGTCCATCAAATTAAATATGAATTCTTCAGTATGACATTTGTGGGTTCCTCTACTAAACTTTCTGCTTATACAAACTCAAATCCTCTACTGGAAATATGGACTCAAAGTAAATCGAGTTCATTAATCCAGATACACAGTCTATGCTTTTGTTTCTTAATGACTTTGCCTAGCCTGTGCACACTTACATGAATGCCCAGGTCAAAAATCTAACTCCACCTTAAGTGCTATCTTAAATAGCATGTATTTCTGCCAGGTTTGGCTCTAGTGAAAATAATCTATCTGCCCTCTCAGTACTCTCTGTGGGATTCTTTACAAGCTGTTACTCGTATTTAGTCATGGATATCATAGATGCCTTTGTCTTGGGGCTTTTATGTCTTCACTCAATATAAAGGGTTTATCAGCATTTATTTGATTAAATTTGTTAACATGGTGGCCTAAGCCACCACATTTCAAATTTAGCCACACATTGAAATCACTAAGGGAATGTACAAAAATATTGAGACCTGAGTCCCACTGATAGAGATACTGATTTAATTTGCTTAGCAAGTAGTCTGTGCATTGAAATTAAAAAAAAAAAAAATCTCAAGGTCACTCTTATATGCAGCAAATTTGAGGACCAAAGGCTCTGCTAACTCTGGGATTACCCAAAATGTCATTTGGAATGTGTATGTTGGCCATAGTCTCCTATGGCTATTTGGTTGATAGATTTATGCCCATCTTAACTCTGTGAGCAGATGAACTCTTCAATTAGATCCAAAATGTGGCTTCCCCAGAACAATTCCAACCTTATCTTTAACTCTAAACAATATTATTAGGGAATGATTATTTCAGGTTTAAAAGTTAAAATATATTAATCCTACTTGCTAATTTTTTGGGAGCACCAATCATTATTATAATCAAGATATTAATTACAAAAAAAGAAAAGGTTAGTATATAAATTGATCAGTTTAAAATTATGTACACATATTACAATTTACTATCATCTCCAAAGTAGAAGTGAATCTTAAGCTTATGACTTAAAAATAGTTTTAAGCATTGTGACAAAGCATTGTCTTAAATTTTGCTTTTAGAAAAGGGCAGATGAGAGGAGAAAAATCTATGCAGTTGTTCTCATCACATAGAATTTGCATTTGTACAACTCTGTACAGGCATTTTCTTATGCCTGATTTAGGATGAAAAGATGATATACTGTACCAGGGGGACATAGTACATGTTTACAATATTTTCTTTCTTAAAATAATCTATAAGGCAGGGATAACAATATCTACCCTATAAGGCAGCTGTTTGGTCACTAAAACTAATAATTTTGACAGAGATTTTTAGTTTGAGTGTATTAGCTTGAGTTGTTTTTCTAGAAGGTTTGGATTCTTACTGATCCCTGTCCCTCTCTCATTCTTGCACATTGAAGGACATCAGGTGTTTCTGAGGTGAGCAGGTGGCCACAGGCATCTATGACAGAATATGGATGTTCCACTATCAGGAGAATCAAACTCATGCCCTAGACTGGCTCTTGCAAACACTATATTCTAAGCAATAAAGATTAGAAATGTAGATGCTGAATTTTCTGATCCTTGACTTTAACAGGCAAAACACAGAGAAGGGGGCTGTGGTGTTCATACTGTGTGAACCTTTCACTGCACTCAAACCCAAGAATATATCTCAAGACAAGCTTTCTATTCATGAACCCATTTCCAAATTCCATCCTGGTGATCCTTACTTCTAATAGTCACTGGATAGAATAACCACTCTCCTCTGGGTTCCAATGATCTTGTCTGCAGTAGTCTTCACCCAGACAACCTGCTTTGTGGTCTGTGTGTCCTTGTGTATTCCATATTCTCCCAGACTCTCTGTGCCTATCAGAATTTATCCAAGCATCAGTGTGAATTATTGCATGATGCCTTTCTTGAATATCCCAGGCAGAAGTCTCCTCAACATATTTTAGGTGCCTCAAAGGCAGGGGTATGGACATTGGTATTTTTCTCTGAGCCTAGCACAGAGATAGAGATAGGTAACTTCTAAGTATTTGCTGAATAAATGAATGTAATCCTAGGCAATCTAGAGGTGCTCCAGAAACCTATCAAGAGTAAAGCTTAATCCTAAAATACAACTGAATTTCTGGTTCTATTTCAAGAGTTAACAGCCAACATTAACTTTTGGAGATTTAGATATGTCAACATTTTTCTGACCCCTTTCAACATGTTTATTATAAAAAGACCCACAAAATAATTAAATGAGCTAAAACAACCAACCAACCAAACAAACAAACAAACAAATAAAACCAAGCCTTTTAGTTTAGTTGTTTGTTTTCCTCTTCAAAAGTTTTGCATTTGGAATGCCTGGGTGGGTCAGTCAGTTAAACATCTGACTCTTGATTTCAGGTCAGGTCATGACCTTAGGGTGGTGAGATCGAGCCCCACATAGGCTCTATCTCAGAGCAGAGTCTGCTTGAGATTCTCTCTCCCCCTGGCATTCCCCTCATTCATGCATGTATTGTCCCTCTCTCTAAAAAATAAATAAAATCCTTAAAAAATAGCTCTGATTTTTTTTACCTCTTTTTTTTTTTTTTAAATCATCACTGCCCTTTGGTATTTTTTCCATGTCAAATCACATTCCCTTTTGTTTCACTGTCTAGATGTTTTAGCCTTTCAGTTTATTGGAAAGGACAGTTAGCTTCAACATAGCTGATTTTTTTTTTTTTTTTTTGTATAAGGGGCCTTATTCCTGTGTAATTGGCTATAAAAAAGAATTCCAGAAAACAAAATAAAACAAAACAACAAGGAAAGCATCCAAATATAGGTCTCACTGATTGGGACTGTGAATAACTCATTTTTCATTAGGTCATAGGCAGACAAGTCAGAGGCAGGAGGCTTCCTTAATTTATTTCATTGAATAGCTACTGTGAGTGTCTGCTCAGCAGAAGGACCTATATTGTGTATTGTTTTCCATGTCAATTGCCATTATTAAAAGCAGTAGGAAATTCCAGCTTGCTGCCCACGTAAATAACAATGAGTAATACTTTTTCCAAACTTCAGTGCTTGTAAATATGTTCACCTGCCCAACTTAATTTTGCTAAGTTCTTATTTCACTCCTTTCTAGCCATACTCATTCTTACCTAGAGGAAAAATAGGTTTTAGTTACTCTAAAAAATTATTTTAAAAATGAGAAAGAGTGAACATATTTAAGCAAAGGAATAAAGCAAAATAAATTAATGACTGTAATGTTAAATTGAGATAGGAAAATGGCTATTGAGTGAACTCAAACATTTCTACACGAAATTCTGGGCACTTTTGTTTTTAAAAATATAAAAAGGTACATATAATAAAATTAGAGTTCTGTAATTGGTCATGCAAATAATGTCAATAATGAAGTAAGTCTGAAATGATAGGTTTCTAAAGTGGATTGTGGATTATTAAATTGTTTCAGCATAATTTTGGTATCAAGTTCACTTAAATCCCGGTTTATTATCTATGTATTCCTTGTAGTTGCACCACATTATCCATCAGAATACACAGCGAACTTGGGTATTCAAAGATTTAACATTCTTGGTTTTAATGACTTAAACGTGGTGCTGATAGCTCATGAATAATTTTGCTCAGACTTGGAACTGTATCACACGCATACACGATAGGGGATGTGCTTTGTGTGGGAGCCTGTGTGCTGCTTGAGAGACACCAACCTATTTATTATTGTCTTCATCCCTGTAGCTCTCACATGATAAGAAAATTGTTGGTTCAAGCACCTTTACAATTTATGTTCTTACAGTAATACAATATAATGCAGTGAGAAGTCTTAGGCAGAAATTTTTTTGAACTGATTATAAATTGCCTTAGACATGAATTAATTCATTTATTAGGGTTCTTAAAGGGCCATCTTCATATTGTAGTAACACATTACTAATTCATATGTTATAGATATTTGTGAACTTAGAGATTCAAAAAAATATGTTTAAGAAATGCCAAGGTATTTTGTATTTGCTTCAGAATGCCTTATCTTAACCATGTAGAAATAATGATATATATTATCATAATATTTTTAAAATGCATTTATTCATACATTTTTAAAGGATAAAATTTATAATTTTTAGAAGTTGTGATTCAATAAAAGACTAAAGAAGTATAGGTTTTTATGTTACAAGATGTAATGTGATGTCATGAGATATTAGGATTAAGGAGTTTGATGGTAGCCTAGAGGAATCTTTCCCTAAAGGATAGGAAGCCCAGAGGCACCTGGGTGGCTCAGTCAGTTAAGTGTCTGTCTTAGGCTCAGGTTAGCTCATGTCATGATCCTAGGGTCCTGGGATGGAGCCCCATATTGGGGTGCCTACTCAGCGGGGAGTCTGCTTCTCCCTCTCCATCTGCCACTCCTTCACTCATGCTCTCTCTCTCTGTCAAATAAATTATAAAATCTTTTTTAAAAAAGGATAGGAAGTGCAAATATCTCACTGATATTAGATGAAGAAGATGAAAAATTATAATATTCTGTAGAGCACCTAATATTAATAGGAAATTACAGTGAATCTATGAATAACCTAGTTTGCAGCATTTGGGATTGCAATCTAGAAGAACTAGCAGTTATCTGACCCCAGGAAGTAAAGAGTAACCACCAGTGTCACCTATCACTATTTTAATATGCTAGCTGTTCGTCATTATGACTAATGGACATAGATTTTTTGTTGTTGTTAAAATAAAAGGTCAACATAGCCAGAAGTACTGTAAGTAATTTTGCCTAGTGACATTATAGTAAGTATAACTGAGATGACATTTTTGTAAGCAGCTAAGAACTTTATTGTTATTTTTCTTAATGTTTTTACCTTTAGGCTTTAGATCATAGATTTATCAAACAACGTAATCCTGAGGAATTTAACTAAATTATTATATCTCCATGTATCCAAAGTATGAAAAGAATAATGAAATTAACAAGGAATTATTTGCAATGTAACTTTCCTTGACTAGCTTATGAGATTAATTATTAAATGTATTTTTACCTGTGCAAATCTATGGGAAATAATTTATTTCTTTACTTTTATTATAGTTAGAAAAGCCTAGTTTATAATTTTTCTTCACTTATAGAGACAAATTTGATAATGTACCAAATTCAGCTAATTTGGAAATTTCCGAGGGACTCCTGTAAGAACATTTGTTTCTTAGTAAGATCTAAAAGGGCACTCAGGCAGTTCCCTCCTTTGAAGACATATGAAAAAATAACTTTTTTAGGTAAATTTTTTTTTGATATTGACGTTTTTGTTCAAAATTCTTTTTCAAGCATTCTTCAATACATAGCTTTGGTGTTAGAGTGCAAGGTACCATATGACAAAGCAGAGAACTTTACGTGGTGTATTAGTGTATTTGCACTATTTTACAAGTGAGAAATGAGGCTGTTTTCATGAACAGATGTAGTAAGAAACTATGTCATAGAACATTAGAAAAGAGACTGTTCTTATAGGGAAAGACCTCTGAAAGTGCCCGTCTGCTATGAGATTTATTTTTATTTTTTAAAAGATTTATTTATTCATTTGAGAGAGAGAGAGCAAGCATATGTACAAGTGAGTGGGGGAAGGGGTAGAAAGGAGAGAGGATCCTCAAGCAGTTTCCCTGCTCAGCACAGAGTCCAACGTAGGGCTATGAAATTTGTATTGAGGACCTCTTGGGTGGCTCAGCAGTTGAGCATCTGCCTTCCCCTCCGGTTGTGATCCTGGAGTTCCCAGATTGGGTCCACATTGGGCTCCCTGCATGGAGCCTGCTTCTCCCTCTGCCTATGTCCCTGTCTCCCTCTCTCTGCGTCTCTCATGAATAAATAGATAAAATCTTAAAAAAAAAGAGAGATTTGTATTGATAAGACACCGGGTCTCATAATATCATACTTTTCATAGTTTCTCTTTGTTATGGAAATTAGCATTCTGTTTTGCCAGGAAAGCAATTGGACTTTTTGTTTTAGGAAAGAAAAGGAAATAAAGTGCTCAGCTTCTACTTTCATTTTTCGAGCTAGTCTATACATGGGCGAAGATTCTTTCTTCCGAGTAGTTTTCTTCTCACTGATTCTAACGTTTCCAAAAGTGACCTATGTTTCAGAATCCTAATTTAGGCAAAAATAATAGTGATGGTATCCAGTGGAAAAGAAGACCTAAGTAAAATGCCAGATACTATTAACTTTGTCTCTATTTGCTTAGGGTAAATGAACAAACAAATACATTCAATTTTCCCTCCATTGAGAAGAAGTGCACTTGAGTTTTTACTGAGTTACTCACAGATTATTTGATTGTGTACCTCCCTAGGTAGACCACTGCCTCAAAGTCAATGTCAGGGGATTCTCTTTCTGAACCAAGCTCCATGTTCTGGGATGTCTGTAGAGAGATAACCAAACAACAGCCCTGAGAGATTTCACATTGATGAACATTGCATTAACCAGAATGCACAAGTAGGACTGCATATGGGGTATTCCTTTTACATTTAGATGGTCTAAACTTAGAAAATGAAAGGACAAAAAAAAAAAAAAAAAAGAAAATGAAAGGGCATCAAGGAGATGTGAGAGATGTGAGAAGTAATATTGGTTTGTGGCTTTAATATATTGCCATTTAATCAAAGGTTGCATTCCATTTTGTCTTTAAATATTCTTATGAGGTAGCTTGGAGAGATCTCTGGCCTTTTCAAGCTGTGATAGATTTCCTATTTAAGAACAAGAAAATCTATTGCTGAAAAATATGCATAATTAACATGAAAGTATAATAAAGTTGCTGATTAAACTCTGCTAAAACTTTGGGATCATTGCATTGGTGAGGTTAGGGTCTAATTTATCAGTACTCAGTGGTTGTATGAGAAGATGTCAGAATTTCCCGATTCTACCTCAAAATAGATGCTGTGCATTGCATCTGGGCATGACAGAATATGACAGTTTGGTCTTTTTCTAGCTCTTTCACTGTGGCCACCAAATACCTGGTGAATTAGCCAAGTAGAATGATGGAAGGTATTTTAGTTTCCAGGTGGAGATTCTACTAACCATCTTACATTAGATAATTTAAATGCTCCCCACAACATAGCATAGGCTGCCTTTGCCCAAAACCAAGTTAATAAATCTATACAAGACTGGAAAGCAACACACTCATAATAAACTCTGTATCTTATCCATGGTAGGCTCTCCTAGTTACTCCCAGAGTTTTTATTTCTCCTCTTATCTGACAGAGCCCTGTGGGTAATGGGGTTGTTCTAATAACTATGGAAACAGGGAAACCATACCATTCTGCTATCTGGCCATGACATAAGCCATGTGAGAAACCAGAGCACAGCTACAAGTAACTTCTAAAAACCCTAATTGGAATAAATACAGTCATGTGACATGGAACAGGAATCCTATGCCCTGGGGAAGATGCTCTCACTCCTCTGTTTCTAAAGTTTCTTTCTGATTTGTAAGGCTTCATAATTAGCATGACCCTTGAACACTATCTTAAGGAAAACTTCAGCTGGGAAAAATAGTAGGGACTGACTTTCTATAATTTATAAAAGTGCAAAATTAGCCATGATTTTTTAAATAAATATTTTAATATATAATATTTTAATAAATATTATATTAAAAATATCTACCTTATAGAAGTTCTCAGTTTAGGATATAAGTTCATTTAATTTTGATAACATCTTTAAAGGTGCAGAAGAGATATAATTATCCACAGACTAGTCATCTGTACTATTCTAGTATATGGTTTTTGACCGTATATATTTCTGTCTTTAAATAGTTTTCCATTTTATAAAAAAAGTAAGTGACTTCTCTAGGAGTAACAGAGAGGTCCACATTAAGTACAGAGAAAACATCAAAAATTATTTGTTATGTTTCAAAGATGCACAAAATCAAAGAATGCCAGCAGCCATCTCTGGGAATGAATAATGCCTATCTGGGTACTTACTTGAAGCTTCTTTTCAAGGAGTCTCCCTAGTACTCCACTTTTTCCCACCGAACAATTTATGGCTCTGGTTCATGCATGGAAATTCAGGAGCACTTCCTTGCAAAGATCAGGTTATGAATTTGACAAATGAGAAGACAATCTTCAAGTGAAATATATTTGCATATGATCAATTTTACTAGCAGTTTTAGAATCTGTAGTGTTGAGGCACCATGCAATTCTCTGTGCTATATCCTAAATTCTAAAATATGTGAAATTTCCCCACCTATTCTATCACATCTACTTATAGACACCTTGATTTCTAGGCATGTGGGCTCATTTCTCAGGATTCCTTCAAACTTATTTCAAATGTTACCTGACCCAACTACACAAAACTTTAAACAGAGCACCACCTCTTCCCCTTCTAACTAAAACATGATGGTGGGCTTGACCTTCCCATTTAGTTTAGAAATCAAAGAAATTTCCTGCTATTAAACCTACAGATAGTTCTTCCCATGGTAGACCTGATGCACAGAGTCTTTGTTACTTTCATTTATGATCTTGCAGCTTTCATTTGGATAAATACATTTAGAATCATGATTTTGAAGACAGTCTAGTAAGAAAAAAATTAGCTCATTTCCCCTATACAATATATTGGCAGATCATTGCTTAAAAGGGTTGTTGTAAATCCCTGTACTCCAGTGATGATGCTGAATCTTCTTTTCAATTTAAATGGGGAGATTCCAAGGGCATATCAATTCAGCTATAGACAGGTTTTGAGTCAATGTCATAAAATTTGTCACAGAATTATTTTGTAACACACAGAAAGACATAATTTTTGTTTCTTTGTTTTGTTTTTGAAGGGAATAAAAGTGCTTCTTTTGGAAAAAAAATGACAGTTTTCGGGTTCACATTTGAAAGGATTATCAATACCATTGGCAGAAACCTAAAGAACAGAGAGATCCCTCTAGAAAGAGTTTGAGCAAAATCATTGAGTTCTCCAACTCACAGTCGAAAAGATCTAAATTCCAGTCTCAAGGTGTTGTATTTTTCTGGTTCACCATGAGATCAGCAAACATAAGACATTAAAGTATGAGTAATTACTGAGTAACACAGAATCTGCTATGTCGTTTACCTGGAAGCCAGATTTTGCCTCTAGGATTTTCCAGAGGACATTCTAGAAGAGGTTGCTACCATTGACACCCAGGAAAGGCAATTTTTAAATTGTTCCCCTTAGGATGAAACTTTCTGTGAACTTTAGGCCTTTGGGACAAAACCTACAAGGCATTTATGAATAGCTGATATGAGAATTTTAATAAAAGTTGCAATAATCATGAAAATAGTGTTTTTAAAAATCTATGTACTATTAGTAACAATGCATGCATAGTGCCAGGCATTCATAACTATTTGGTTATAAAAATATGTGACTGTAATTATGGTACTTACAGTCAACTTATAAAAATACATGTAATTCTGAATGGCAATAGTTAATCCCTAGCTCTAACCATGAACCTGGAAGGATTAGAGGATTATTATGGGAAAGTGCATGGGTAATTACAAAATGGACAAAGCTCTCACCCTCTCGAATTCAACATTCAAGAATGGCTATTCTAGTATTGTAGGAGCTTCATTTGTCCGAATTCTTCTACCCTCACAAGGTAAAACCCAAATTATGTGGAAATAAATAGGGACCAAATGGGAAAGGAACACATGATACAACCTTGGTGAAGAATGATTCTTTCCTAGAATATTCATGCACAACTGTCAGAGAGGTTCACTTCCCATGGAAAAATACAAGGGATTATACTTAAGCATACCTTTCATTAAAAATGTTAGGCATGGGGGTTAACCAAATCTTTCCATAATTTAGGTGAGTACCTTTTTGGAGCTTATTAACCATCGTGGAGAATGGAGTTCTTATGCCACTTTCTACTTCAAATTTATATTCTGATGGAAGAAAACAAATCCACATTGCAGTTTAAATTCAGAAAAGGTGTTTTTTTTTTTTTACAAACTTTTAAAATCTCTCGCTTTAAGAGAAAAACACATTTCAGCAAAATACAATATTCTACATATATGAGATACTTCCCATGGGTTCTTTTCTTCCAGGAGTTGATCGGTCATCTTCCAGCAGTAGGTATGTTCTCAATTTGAACACCATCATATTTCACAAACGGACAAAATTATGGCAGTAAACTTGAAAAAGTAGGGAGAGTTGCACATAAGCTACCAGAAAAGGCAGAGGTTGGGCATTACCTGCAAATCATGATCTCATATGTTAAAATGTATCTTGGCATTCAGTAATTGGAATTTTTGGAAATATCTGTTGCACAGTGAGGTTGGGAGGTCAGATGATGCTCATTTAGATTCCTTACAGGCTTAAATTATTTCCTGAGACTGAGCAGGGGCATTTTGGGTGATAGATTAACTATTCCAGAACAAGAAATTCCATTTCAATAAATTATTGCTCCAGTTCACTAAAGAGTACCATGGTGTCCTGGAAAAGAACTTCCTTCCAAAATTCCACCCCTCCAGTCACTCGAACAATGGGAAATTCACATTTACCATACTCACTTTGATCCTTGAAGTCATAAGCAAAAAAAGAACTGTTTTCCCTCATCCAGAGACTGTCTAGATGGAGATATGATATTGGAACTTCCCTGGTGGTTTGGCAAACTATGCCACCATCCTCATATGCATTTGGCAACTGGCATGCTTGATTCTTTCTTTATAAATCAGCCTGCCAATCTTCCTTGAGTATGGCATTGTCTAAATTAATCAAGAAATAAATGACCCTAATAGGCAAGCTTTTTATAGCTTGGTAAATGAATGGAGAATGACATACCTCAGGAAGAAATGGAGTAATAGTTAATAAAATGTCTCAGCTGATTATGGCCATCTTTTGAAAGGGATGAAAGGCAAATCTTCACAAGTGGTGAGTAAACTATGAAAGAAGAATCCTCCTCCCTCTCCCCAAAACCCAACTCTCCAGAAATTTCTACTTCAGATATGAGATCATGGTCTGCAGGTCTACTAGTGTCAAATACCATTTCATTCTAGCAGAGCCATTCAGGAGGCAAAAGGCTAGGGTTATCTGTGACATGAACTTAACAAATGATGTGAGAACAATAACTATGCTTATCGCAATTGTTTTCCATACTCGATCTATTGATACTCTGCCCACATGAATGCAATTGAGAAGACATGAATCATTCTAATAGAAACTCAGTAACCTCAAGGTAGGACAAAGCAAACTTCATTTACTAAAATAAAATTTGGTTAAATGGTTTTCATTTTAGGGGCAGTTCTTTCCCTTAATATCCTGATAAACTCCTTATTCAGAAAGTACATTTGTTTTGTCATTTTGTTACTTCATTAATCTATTGACTTCATTTCCAAAGACTGCAATCAGAATTAAATGGTCTGTATCTCTTTTCTGAACCTAACTGAGTCCAGGAAGTTTTTCCTTTTCTTCCCCCACTCCTCAGATTTTAATATTTTAGATTCAATTAAAATATACAACCAAAGTTGATGGGAAACAGTAGCTCTCTTCCAGGTAAGAGAGGTTACTAAAAGATTTTATAGTCACTGGACATTTGTTCAGTCCTACCTGAAAATTAACTTATTTTACTGCTTGGCATGGAAAAAGGCATTTTCTAGTAATTTTCTGTGACAGGAAGCACAGCATTAATATTAATCCATGTAAGCACCCAACAGACTAAATCTGTCTGCTGGGGAGCAGTTTGACATGTTAACTCAATGAAAACATTTACTTCGGTACTTTTTAGGAGAGAATTCAGCAGCAGTTACAGTTAATATGCCACCTTGGAGAGCTACGAACACCCTACGTGATGGCCAACCGAGGAACACTTTCCAGGTCACAAGAACAATGATATTGCAAGAAGCTACAAAACAATATTGCAGTAGTTATAGTAACCACTACTATAGTGATCATGGCCTGATCAATGTGCCAAATATTAATGCAAGGAGCACACTAGACTTTATAGGATTAGGATATTTTCCTTATGCTAAGAACCAGTTGGTGGTGCATGATGACTGGTGATGATACATTTATTCTGTTTCATTCTATGACGCCTCCTAGTTAGATCTCCTTTCTCCTACATTAATTATCTGTATTCCATGGCAGTATATTTTCATCATCTAAAATGAGAGCACTATAACTATGGTATTTCCCAGCTGTCTTTCACACACACACACACACACACACACACGTACACACATGCACGATTACACACATGTATGGACAATATGTATAAAATGCTCATTTTCAGTGGGTAAGCTCTCTGAAGGCAGCCAAATCAGCCTTCCCAAATATAGAGAATCATTCAATGCCGATGAAAAGCCTTATCAACTATTTAGCTCCAACATGAAATTTTAACACTTGTCCATGCGGTGATTGATTTAAATGCCTTTTGTGTTTTTTTACTAAAGTCATCCAAAGCTGGAATCTCAAAGACTGACATCATATGTAGAATTGAATAGGCTCACATCTGTTTTTCTTCTTTTCACACAGTTAACTAAAACCCTTGCTGTTGAAACATGAGTTGACTTTGAATTGCCATTAATGCGTCTATATTTGGCTAAGGCTGATTTGACTTTTTAGAGAAAGGCCAGCCCATCTGCAAATGGACACTTTCTTCCACGCAAACATCAATGTACACTAAAGACAAGTCTAGGTATATGTATATATGGCATATATACATATATATGTACATGTAAAATGGATTGGGAAGTCCTTTGGTTTAGACGGGATTAAATATGTACTTCCCAAGTGCATAGGTTTCCTTTGACCAACCTGTTCAAAACACAAATAAGAGAAGTGCCATGGCAATTTTGACATTTCCTATCATCTTCCCTATTTAGAGGCCTCCTTTCCTCTCCTCTCCTTTTTTCTTAAGCATTCTATTTTTGAAAGCAATTAGAGCTTTTGGCCTTCTTACACCCCATTGGTTTGTCCATTCCTTGGAAGAGCTCCAAGATCACATCCACAAACTTATCTTTAGTGGAGAACAAGGTCGCAAAGAACATTTCCCTCTTCCTTGCTTCTGTCTTCCCCCCAAGAAGTGGACACCTTGATGTGTCATGAACAATTCACTCTTGATCTGACTTTCCTTGTTACCCCTGGCCAGCCCAAGCAGCTGAGGTCTGAGCTTTACTCTCCCTGCATCATTGTGCAATACTGGAAAAGAAAAAAAATCCATTTGTCTACACCCTTCAGACTGTGGTGACATGATCAGGGTTCTCTTGAATTTCTATGCATTCAATTTCCTCTCTCTCCTTTCGTTTGGCGCGTTTCTTTTTCTTGTGGTGCTTTTTGGAAGGGGGGAAAAAGGTTAGGAACACAGGTAAGATAACAAAACAGTGCAGAAGTGTGCAACCCCCAGTGAGCAGCAAGCATTTGAACAGTGTGAAGGTCAGGTTCGAAGGCACAAATAGGAGGGGGACCAACCCAATAAGAAAAGAAGTAACATTTTGCAAAATGGCTGTCCCATGCTCTTGTAGGGAGCTTTTTATACATTGTGTTCGGGTGTGCTCAGTTGCTAATACAAATGTGTAAAGCAGTGGTGCACAGTGGTCAATGGCAAAATTTAAAGTGTAGATAAGGCACAAGATAGAAATGCAATCCATGTCGACGTTCCATAATGTCATTAAGCCCAGAACGCCCAGCTCAATTGAGGTGACGCTAAGAATTAGCCAGAAGTTTCCCAGAGGGTGGATCACTAGGAAAAAAGTCAGGATTAACACCAGGAGAACACCAAAGCCTGCAATCAGAACAGGCACTGTGACAGACAAGCCATAGTGATCCATGAACACAAAGGAGGGGTTGAACACGATGAATCGGATGCTCTTTGATAGGGACAGGGGCCTCAATTTTTCCAACACTTCTATGACTTCCTTCTGCTTGTCTCTGCTAGTCCTGGCCACCAGATACAAGCGAGAAGCAATAATGTTGTTTTCATCCCCTGCCTTGGAGAAGATGATATCGTTTCGAAAATGCTGGAATTCTGGCTTTTTTAAAAATGAACTTTGTAGGACACTGATAAAGTCACTCTTGTTATTGGCACTGATGTTGCTAACTTTCAGGAACTGGTAATACTGCTCCACCCATGACACTGCAGTGAACCCACTACAGAGTCTCCGCAGATCCTCCTGGACGCTGCTGTTCCAGTACTCCAGGGGCTCGTAGATGTAGAATCCTATCACTGGGCTGTAGTTGCTGAAATATTTCTGCTGAACCATGGCATAGGAAACGCTCGGGGAATCACTGGCTAGTAGATTGATGATGTTGGCTCTGTCACTGATCTGCAAGCACCCCATGAAGGAGAAGGAGGCATATATGAGATAGAGGATGACAACAAATGGCTTCACGTAGATATTGGTAATCCATTCATTGTAATGTTCGCGGAGGAAGTGCTGAATGAAATGGTGCTGGTAGGGGTTCGTCTCATGATGGGATGTCTGTTGATGCCCATCACTCATCACTGTCTGGAACCACACTGGTTTGCGGTCCAGGTATTCTGCAGAGGGGATCTTACAGCAAAAGATGCTATGGTAGCGGTTTTGCTCGAGTTGGCCAGCAAAGACCAGACAGGAGCCAAAGAATGAGAAAATGTAGAAGTAGTTCAACAGAATGGAGACACACATGTTCTGACAGAAGACCTTCACAGCCTCTATGTTTGTGAATGGGCTGGCACCCATGCCAAAGGTAATGAAGTACAAGGAGCTGGTCATGGTATAGGTGACCATCACATCAGAATAGGCATCTGCCACCCTGTCTTTGAAGGGCAAATTCTCTCTTGTTCTCCGCCATCCAGACAGAAGCTCAAATACTCCTTTAGTTCCATGACCTAGTTTTTTAAAAAAAGAAAAAGAATAATTGTTTTTATTTCCTCCTATGGTTCAAGTGAGTTCTTTATAGATTATCTATGCTAAGCAGTGCTTTAAACTCCAGTCTGCAAAATGCTATGATCCTCCTACCAGGGTCTCAAAATTTGAGTTACGCAACGGGATATATTTAGTTCCTGTGCCCACTTCGGCAAAGTCCAAATTCATTGGTATTCTGGGTAAAACAAAACATGTGTTATCTGTCTTATTGATTCAACAAGTCATAAGTGCAATTAACATTATTATGTTATTTTCTCACCCTGCCCACATGTTGTCTCCCTAAATGAGTCACGAATCCCGAATGGCAGGGGGTGTCATTCATGCATCTCCAAATGCCCCTCGACACCAATTGAATGCCTGATCAACTGATGCATTGACTGATAATCCCTAACCTCCATTTGAAGCTGACTTACATACTGCTTTAGGAAATCATAAGATGATTTTAAACACTTAAAAATCACTTTACATTGATTTTACAATGTTCATAATCTGCTTGGTGGCCAAATGGCTTAGAAACAAATTCCTATAGATTTGATTAATTAACATTAGATGTGAATTGAAAAAAAACCTGCCAGGTCACATAAAAGACAGGGCAAAACCTTCAGGGTGACAGATCACAGCAAGCATTTCCTTTGGGCTCCTCACAGAGCTTTTATTCATGCAGTATGGATGCTAACAGTTGCTTCATTAAAGTGGATGGGGAATGCTTCTTTTTGATCAACTTCTGTGCACTCTTTAATAAGGGTAAAGAAGAAAAAGCTTCATTCAACAAATATTACTTGAGCACTTGCTATGTACCAAATACAGTTAGATACTGAACTGTTCCCCCGCCTCCCACCATGCCCCCTCCCTCCAGGAACTTAACAGCTCTTAAGATAGTACCACTTGCTTCCTTATCAGCAAAAGTTGAAAGCCACTGGGAAAGTAAAGATATCATACCATACCTTCAATTCCCTTGTTTTTACTTCCCTGAATTAGTTCTGTCAATTACCAGCCACAATATATCAATTGGTAACTTTCTGAGTGAGTGAAAATTTCAAAGATCACTCTTGCCCTTGTCGGCAAAATGATACTACACACAAACCTTTTCTATGAATGGATACAAGCTGTGTTTGGGCTCTTCTCCAAGAAATCCATTAGACAAAAATGTGGCTTGAAGGCATAAAATGACCTAGTTCAAGAAAACTCGGAAAATGGACATTATGCGGCACCTGGATATTGTAGCATTTCACTTAGTAATGCTTTAACAAACATGATGGATGGAGTCTTACTATAACTACTGATCTTGTGTTGTTGATAGGGTTGCTAATAAGCCTACATAATTTTTCCCATTCTTTGTTACTTTTATTTGGGACTGCGATGGCACAATTAAAAATTATTTCTCAGCTTACCTTTCAACCAGAGGTGGCTTATGTGACATATTTCTGGGTAATGTAACTGATGGTCACCTTAAGATGGTTATTAGAAAACCAGAAGGAGCTTTTGCCCTAAATGGCATCATGGAGCCACCAATAAGAGCCACAGTCTACCATCTTCTCTAAGTCTCTTTAGGGAGAGTCAAATCTCCATTTGTCTAAGCCACTGGAAGTACAGTTATTACATGCAGCTGCATCTATTCCTAACCAACAAAGTTTTTTGGGTAAGTTAACAATTCTGAAACGTGTTTTATGAGCATCTAAGAATTCTTGCTTTATAGTTAGACTATAGTATTTATGGGTTTAAATATGCCTAACACTAATATTTGATTTTAAAGATACATGGTTACACCTATATTGCGAATTTTTATTAATCATTAATTGTTATTGCATTGGAGTTCTTCTTATCCTAATTATAAAGCCTATTATCCTCCAAAGTTCTCTCTTGAGTTCTCAGTCAGAAAAGATAAGTTTATCCTAGCAAGTAGAAAGGTTAGGCAAATTGCATTTAGGTATAAGATAAGTTTTTGTTTGTTTTTATTTTTTTTTGCAGATTTTTTTGGAAGCAATGATCTATTCCTTCTTGGATTTAATTACTGGCCCAACATATATGTAAGTTAAGTCTAATGATTTTTTAAGTCTACTGATTCTTATCATTAATTCTTTATTTCTGTCTTCTGCAAGATTCCTTGACCAAAAAGAATACTTGTTATTTCATTCTCTTGATAAATATGTAATATTAGGATATTAGCTGAAGCAATTAAAATAATTCCTTAATTAGAGCTCTTCTCTTCTGAAATGAGGACTCTTGCTATCTTTGTAGTCATAAGGAGGGAAAAGGCTACATGGGGCTGAAGCTAAATTTGGCTTCCTTTGCTAATGGTCACTTTTATGGAATATTAGGTACACTATGTAGGTCAGATTGTTGCTTTATATAGTACAAAGGTCTGTACGTGTGGGAAGATGATGCTAAATCGTTTTAGGTTAAGTAACCACTCTAAGTGTGATAAAGACTGAAAACAAAATTTCCAAACTTTGGAGAGGGCATATTTTATCCCATTCATAGGTTTAGATATTTTACAGGCCATTCCTACTGATACTCATTTGATTCTCACTGTAATCTGGCCATTTCCTAGCAGTTCAGATCTATTACCTGCTTCAGCCATGGTAGCCTTTGTTCTCCCTGTGAACCCGTCCATGATCAATCCTATCTTCTTAGTTTTATTCATGCTATTTTCTCTGCCTTACAATACCTTCTCCTCATTGCTGGTCATATGGAAATTCTGTCCATCGGTCTGCTAAGCATCAGCTCAATTCTCTAATTTGCCGGGAAGCCATCTCTGACAATTCCAGACATAATGATTTTTTCTCCTCCTTAAAGTCTTACCGCACTAATTAGTTACTCATTTTGGCACACAACCATGCACTGTTTTGCTCTGGAACAAAATGGTGTTCTTAGGATATGTTCTTTTTCTTTGGTTAGATTGTGAGGTCTTCAAGGTCAGAGAGTACATTTGATGTTACTTATATACTCTGCAGAACACCTGGAACTTAAGTGATAGATGCCCAGAAGATGTCCACTAATCTCTTGTTGAATTCAATCAAGTTTTGATTCTAGATGGGTCAAAGAAATGTATTGTTTAATTACTTTTTCTGAAATTTATTATGCATCTTTATATCTACATTAGTTGTGTCCAGAAGAGCTATACACTTTTAATTCAGTTCAACCCAATATATATTTGTTATACACAAAGACCTATACTAGTCAACATATAAAACATAAAGGTAAATAAGAAACACAATATTTTCCAATATCTGTCAGAACAGAACGTCATTTTTTTACTTGAGTAATTCTGAGACAGAGAGCATAGCTTCTAATACATATGAATTTTAGAAGCAGTCCCATAGGGTGGTCAGAAACATTCCTATCTTCTAACTAGATGCCAGTAGCACACTCCACAGTTGTGACCACCAAATACATCTCCAGACATTGCCAAATGCTGACTGGGGGACAAATTACCCCTGATTGAGAATTACTAGTATAGTCAAAAGAAAAAGATAGTATACACACACACACACACACACACGCTTTAATCACCTTTTTCTGATTATAAAAACATGACATATTTCCATAAAAAAATTGTGAAAGATGGAAAAAAATGGTGAAAAAATTATTTCATAGTCCTATAACACAGATAATTGCTGTTAACAATTTTGTGTATTTTTTCCAGTTTTGTATGTATGTATTAAACTTACTCAACCATCCATCCATCCAGACTGGTAACTACTTAGTTATTTCATGGAACAGGGATCCTGTAAGAAGAAATTAGAATTTGGGATTACTCTTGCTGCTGTTCATTTGGCTCCTGTCAACCATAGAGAGCCTATTTTTAAACCTCTGAAGTATTTGCTCTCTTGGTTTCTTGCTTTGTACTTTGGTTTCCGTTCTGAGGCTGATACCATTTTTTGAATATCAGCTTACTTGAAAGAAGCCCTAACTCTCTATCATAGCTTTTTAAAAGGGCATATGCACTATTTTTCCATTGTTACTGAGGGTCCTATTCCAATTCAGACAAGATACCTGCGATCAATCTCAGATAATGATGATAGAACACATGTGAATGTGACTTGCCTCACCAAACAAGGACCTGAACTGATTCTATTATATTTCTTCTTGGTACCTTAGTCCTGACAGTTCTTTGCTTCTGTCCCTTTCTACCAAAATCCTTAAGTCTTACCTAAGGCCTAAGTTTGTATTACGAACAACTCCATTCAAGTTGCTGACTGGTGAGAGACATGTATATGAGCAATCATATTAGAATACCGTAATAAGTGGCTCAACTGGGACATTATTAGATAACTAATCTTCCTCTCGGCAGAGTTTCGGGAAGGAACAGGGAGAGCACTTTTAGGAGTAAAAATGCTTTGGACAGAGCTGGAACTGGGAGAAAAATTCAAGGAGGGAAATGAATCAGAATAAAAGATTTGTGTGTATGTGTATGTACTGAATATTCCAAAAGTCTTTAGGGATATTGTTGGGAGGCCTCTTTCCAAATAGAAGCAAATGGAAGCATTGTGCAATAACAAGCAAAACTTATATAACATCTGGCTAATCTACTCTATTTAACAATAATTTATGAAGTTCTGCTATTTACAATGGACGAATATGGAAAAAAAATGAGGATTATGTGGATCCTTCTTTTGGTCATGGCATTGCAGGTCAGCCAGAGGGAAAAATCTTATATGGTTAAAATGTAAAAACATGTATTTTTTAAAAAAAAATTACATTTATTTATTCATGAGAGACACAGAGATAAGCAGATACATAGGCAGAGGGAGAAGCAAGCTCCTTGCAGGGAGCCTGATGCAGGCCTTGATCCCAGGACCCTGGGATCATGACCTGAGCCGAAGGCAGATGCTCAACCACTGAGCCACCCAGGTGCCCCTAAAAACATGTATTTTTGTTACCAAATAAAACTGATTTCAGTCCTAAATGAGTTGAACAATATTCAGAACTGGTTATAATTCCATTTGAACCTGAAGTAGACACTTTACAACTAAAGAGGACTTCTAAAGTCAGATAGATTTCTGAGATTCCTTCCCACATTAACAACATTTCTCTAAACTCCAGCATTTCAGTGTGAACTTCACGCTGTGGTTGCACCTACGGTGCTGTAGGAAAACTCTGGTGACATGGTTTGGCCCAAAATGACTTCCTTCAAAGGGATGTTATTCATTTGTAAATTGAATATAAATTCTACAGTTGCCAAATGGCAACTGGATGGATCCCAAATCCAATCTCTCCCAAATCCAGAATTCCAAAGAAAATACTTTTAACAAGGGTTAAATCCAATCAGAACTAATTGTAACTGATTCAATTAGTGCTCCCTACTGGGCTTTTCTTGATATATTGCTCTAATAAGCACCATCTGTGAGTTTCTAATTCTTTCTAATCAGCTGAATTAGAATTCTCTTCATTTGCCTTGAGATGATGTACTAGTGGGCCTCCCTTTATACTTGAATATGTCAAGCCTTCAGAAGGTCATGAGAGTTTGACATCTCCTTTTTCAGTGACATCAGAAATAAAGGTAAAAATAATATTCCTTCCTTCTTATGACCTGCTCCAGAGAAATTTTTTTACTTTCTCTGAGCATTTATTCCTGCTTTGGTTAGCTATGCCTTCAGTAATTGTGTTTGTGGAAATCACCCCTGAGTTCAGGTGGAAATGAGTATTTTAATTTTCTATTGGGCTCTAAGGCTATATGACTTCCCCATACCAATCAAATGAATAAACAGTGAATAAAAAAAAATCCAGTCAACTGAACCAGTAATGCAGCTAACAGCAGCAGCAAAACAAAATCTGGGTACTGAATCATTTTGAGTTACCATTCACTTGTTCAGTGTTACACAGGATCCTTATCCATTGTTCCTTCTGCTTAGTTAGCTGTTCCTACTTCTATTTTAAAGATACCACTCAAGCATGATCTCATCTCTAACGCCTTCTGCTTGCCCTCTTCATCCCTAACTCAGATGCTTAGAAGCCTTTCTGTGTTCCAACACATATGGTAGTGCTTACTACTACACCCAACTAAAATTATCTACTGGTATGCCTGTTTTTCATGTAAGTCTGTAAGTTCCTCACTATCTATGTTAGGCACTGTCATTTCTATTTTTGTATTTCAATTATTTGACACTGATTGGTGTTCAACAAATGTTTGTGAATTTGAATTGGCCATGATCTGTGTCTAGTCTTAAAGGTATTTTTAAGTGTTCTTCCAAAGATTATTACTCACCGCTCTATATCCAGCATAAGCATCTGTGAAATATAATTTGCCTCATTTTACTGAAAAGGACATTTGCTGAGTGTTACTCAGTGATTATATGGCAGAGGTGGTGATAGATATCAATGACGTTCAATTGCAAAATTAGCATGTAATTAATCAATTTGGCTGGTTCAGCATTATAGATGTCTGTGAAGAATGGAATATGAAATTATAAAGCTTGTTCTAAACTGTTATTTGGCAGGATAGAAATGAATTTATAAGATACCTTCTACCCAAGAGAGAGATTTTTTAGACATTTTCTAAACCCAGTGTGTCTAACCTAGATGTGATGATCAATGTGTATTTGTAGACTGATTAATTTAAATCAGAATAAATAGATGATTATCAAGCTCTGTTCTTAAAGATGGCCAAGGATTTTGCCTTTTGATACCTATAGAGCCCCAAAAAACGTAGAGTAGGAAGTTATTTGACAGGAATATCTAAGCCACTGTTGCCAGGGGGCATATTGGATTGTTTTACCAGAAACTGTGATGGTATTGTGTAATGAGGGGAGGGAGGGTCTAGCTTCATATCAAGCAGGAAGCCACTTCTCTTGAAACGTCCCCATCCCAGTACAGAATGAAGGAGGCTCAATCAGAGCGTAAAGAGGTGGCATATTGCAACAAAAAGAGGAATTCAAAATGAATCTGAACAGACACTCATCTCTCAGCATTTAGCAGGAGGTTAGAGGATTTCATTGTGTCCCTAAGAAGAAAAAAATGGAATCTAGTAACCTTCTCATTGTACGGTTTTCAATGATGTTGTGTATTTTATACATATCTTAATGCATAGAAAAGGGTAGTCTCACTCCTGAGTTGCATTCCATCATTTTTGCTAATTTATGTTGTATTTCTGCATTAAGTTAAATTGAAAAAATCTAGTATGCATGTGTATGTGTGTTTCCTCATACACACAGTATATTGTTTAAAACCTGGTGACTATTGCTGCTAAGGTTTTAATACTCCAAGTGGGCAAAATTAGGTAAGTAACATGATTTGGTATTGTGGTTAGTAGCACAAAAGTAGCCAAATCCAGAGTTTGAGTTTGTTTTTTTATTTTTTAAAGATTTATTTATTTGATAAAGAGAGAGAGTGAGAATGAGTGTGGTGGGTGGGTTGAGGGGCGAGAGAGAGAGAGAGAGAGAGAGAGAGAGAGAGAGAGAGAGAATATCCCGAAGCAGCTTCCCTACTGAGCAGCTGAGTGTGGAGCATGATGAGGCTCAATTCCAGGACCCTGAGGTCATGACCTGAGCTGAAATTAAGAGTCCGATGCTGAGCCAATTGAGCCACCCAGTCACCCCCCAGATTGCTTGAGTTTAAATTGCAGGTCTCTTTCTTCCTAGTTCAGTGACCTTGAGTAGGTTATTTTTTTAAACATTCCATTTCTCAGTTTCCTCTTTTATGTAATGAGATGACAATGCAATGAGATGACTACCTTATAGGATTAGTATGAGTTTTAGATAAATTTACATATGTGCTGAGCATACAGTAAGTGCTATTTTGAATGGAAAGAAAAGTTCAGTGCTGGCAACTGCAGGATGCTTGCATGGAGAACATTCCCAATCATTTGACTTGGAGTGCCACTTCTGAATGCAGCTTGGTTACCACTGTCTTTACCGCCACAGCTGAGTTGGCTTTTGAGAGGGATCCCCGGTGCTCTCTTTTCAGCTTTCCTTATTGCAGGGCCTCAGTGCTGCCAAAAGCTGAAGCAGCCCTGCAGAACCAGCACACGTACAATGGCCTGCTTTCCTATCCTCTCCCTTTCTCTGGTGTTCCCATTCAGGGGAAAAAGGCTGTGAGCAAAGTTTTTTTTTTTCTCAGTGCTTTCAATGTCTTTCAGGTTCTATGAAGTGAATATACATTATTTTTAGAAAAAGAAAAGCAGCCCTGACATCTGAGTGCTGTCAAGTTGGTTTGGGTGTTGCCAGGAGCTGCTGGGCTTAGTGTTATCCTGCTGACCACAGTCAGCCTGGAAGAACTGCATCAGAGAAGACCAGTCTGTGACTGGGATGGACTGAGACCAAAGAAGACGACTCCATAATTATGACTGAGTATAAGCAAAACACAAAAAGCCAAAATGGACCAAACATCCTCTGATATCAAGAGTTGTAGGAATGATTGCCATTTTTTTTACTAATTACAGCTTAGTCTTGATCTCTTGGTCTCCAGTCTGGTCTTCTGGCCTTCTAGGTATAAATATTATTAAGATAGTTTATCACCCAATTATCCTCTCTTCTTGACAGTAAGCAACCATGCTACTTTGAACCCTCGTCCAAACCACCTAACACTTATAAAAGTCATAGAAATCCATTCTAATACCCTATTCCTCATTGCTCCATGGTACCCAATGGTATGTAGTCTTCCTCAATAATGAATCAATTAACCCAAATCCGCTCAATTATAGTAGTATTCCTGGTGGTCTTTGTTTGGAGGGCATTGCCATTTTATTATACTTTTGGAACACAAAATAAATTAAAACTTTTATTGTTATAGGAGTTAGAGCAGGAGTACTGAGTCAAAGTTAAACCCTGGTGGACTTGAATTTCCAAACCGAGGGATCGCCTGCTGATGGAAGAAATATTTTTGTTGCTTTATCAGTGAAAAAAAAAAAAAACAACAACAGTTGACCACGTAAGAAGTGGGAAGATGTTCTGAGAGGAAGATAACACAGATACTAATGTAGGGAAAGTGAGGAGGAGCCATGTGGAACTAAAAAGGTTGTTGTTTGAAGTGAAGAAGAGCGATTAGTGGAAGAAGGGTGGTTGTGCTGAAAATCTTAGGATTGTCAACAAAAGTGGATTTGTAGTTTGTAAACTAAACACAGCATATGCTTAAAAATAATCAAGACCAAGACTAAGGGGTCATATAGAAAAAGAAAATAAATACAAGAATTTGTAGGAATGAATGAAAATTAAGATATAGTGTTTATTGAGGTAAAGACATTTAAAGAACAAAAATTAGTTAGAAGAATTAATTCATTTGAAGGACATTTCCTGTGTGCCTCCCATTAGGAAAATGTGGTAGAATGTCATCTTTCTGAAGTTTAATAACTCCTATTTGTCCCACTTGAAAACCACATCACATCCATACGTCTGAATTTAGCACTTCATTAATTACAAGCTTTGGGGATCTTCTATCCTATAAAGAGGAAAAGTAGTGATAAATTAGGATTTCTGTAACACTGAGATCTGGAGAATGCTTTTAAAATGTCTGGTTTAATCACTGGCAAACACATTTGAAATGGAAGTAATCCTACTTAGCATACTTAAATTATGCATAGTTTCAGTTTCCTAATAAATATCGTTCAAAAGAAATCTTCAAAGTTGTAGCATGAACGCTTGTAGAAGTGTAGTGCTTCAAAGGGCAAGTTTTCTGGGAGCATCCTTGAGCATTTTGCTGCCTTTCTCACCAATGAAGATGAAATAAAAAGATCCCATGGGCTGGAATTTCTCTCTGAACAGAATAGCCTAAAAGCCAGTGGAAACTCAACTAAAACTAACCAGAAAACTCAGGAATTGGATCATTTGAATAGTCATTAAGTTAATCAACCATAAATTTCTTTTTGATTCAACTTTTATTGCTTGATTAACTTTATTGGAGATCTCTCTAAAATGCATTAGACTTGTATTCCTCTTCTGTGTCCTGTCCTAAAGGAAGGAAGAAAGGAAGGAAAGAAGGAAGGAAGGAAGGAGGAAAAGAAAGAGTGAATGAAAGGGAGGAAGAAAGAAAGGAAGAAGAAGAAAAGGCGAAATGTGTAGCAATGAAAAGAATGTACTTAGGAGTAACACATTTTGGATCCAGTTCTGGCTATACGTATAACTATGTGATGTGGAGAGAATGAGTTATTTTAACACATCTATGTGCTTCACTTTCCTAGTCTAAAGAATGAGGATAAAATGGTACCTATTTTAAGGGATTAATATGAAGATTAAACGAGATAATAGTTATAATGTGCCTATAGCACTGCCTGGCATACAGGAAGCACTCAATGAGTGAGCTATTATTATTTATTAAATAATAGTCTTCAGAGTTGTCATTATATTATGCACAGATAATCCAGAGGCAATATGGCATAGGGACTAAAAAGTTGCATTCTGTGGGTTTACACTTCTTCACTACCATCAATTAGGTGTATGACCTGATTAAATGAACTCGGTGGCTGGAGCTCTGTAAAATAGAATAATAATATTTGCTTCAAAGGACTACTGTGTTAAAGGAAAAACAGACACATTGATCCCTTAATACAAATACCTGACACACAATGAGTGTTCCTGCAAATGTTAGCTGTAATCAAATAGTAGTATAATAGTAGTATATAGTTGTAGAAGTGTGGGAGTTTGGATGAATGTGTAACAGGCCTAGAGAAACGTTTACAAGTTTTCTTCTCTGATTATTATTTTGAAATTTGCCTTTTTTTTTGTCCTTAGAAGTTAATTTTGGAAAAACACTGATTAATAAAGGCTTTTAGTTAACTGGATTCAACTAATTGTGGCATTCCTTATGTGAGTGTTCTTAATACAGAATAAGCTCATAGTGCTGCTCTCATTTAGCAGGAGGGGAGCCGAAAGGGAGCTTTCCAGCCACTGTTTCTGTTCCAGGAGAACTCAGCAGAGCTGCTGAGCAGGTGGCTGAGTTCCATCAATCCAGAGGTGAGAAGACCATCTCAGAAGGTCCTCGAAGTGACGAAACTGGTGTTATTTGAATGTATCCCTGATGAATACAGGCTTCCCTTTCACTTGAGGAGTCCTGCTTCTCACCATATTTTCTAGTACTTTTTCCACTTTTAGTGGTCCACAGCTTAGCTTGGCTTTACATAGTATACACTTATAAACAAGAGTTATATCTTTTCTGATTCTTATCATAACATTTTCTTGTTAGGGGTTGATTCCCAAAGACAGCGGCTAGAGGACAGTGGGTGGGGGGAGGCAGAGGGGGCCTGAGTACAGGCCCTTGTGTTCATACCCTAACTGGATACCTTCATGGAGACTCTCCATGTTGTTTTTCTCACATGCAAACAGAATGCAAGCACCTACCTGGCAGTGTTGGTGAGAATAATAAATGAGATAACATAAAATGTTTACCATAGTTGGTGGCACATATTAAACACTCAGTAAATATTAGTGATCACTTTTACATATGGCTGAGTGGTCCTTTGGGTCTTAGGCTATGTGTTTGTTGTGTACTATATAGCACATGGCTGTGTTTCATTCTTGAAGTTATCAATAGAAATGACAATTAATCATGACAACATGCCAGGCCACTAACCATAGCTTCAGTGATTGAAAATTGTAGGATACTTATTGACCTCTTGTGATAAATCTTAACTCACTTCCCTCTTCATAATCCCTACAGACTTTGTCCTGCCCATTTCCATTAGGCAAAGATTCATCAAGAAACAATAAGATACAAATGAAAAGCTCCCAGATTGCTATAACTATAAAACAGCTAACTGGACTCTAGGGAAGGATGATTTTTGGTCCTGTGACCATTAAAAAGTTCAGGGAGATACTCTGAAGGATTCTAGCCCTTTGAGGTAGAGTATCATAGGAATGCTTCTTGGATAGGTTTACAAAGCCTGTGAACAAACTAATACATGTAAAAACAACAAAAACAAAAACAAAAACAGGACAGAGTTTTCCATACTGGCTCTCCATGCATCACGGCTGGCCTGATTTGCCAGTAGAGTTGCCTGACAAGTTAGATTTACACTAGGAGAAGAAAGTTAAAATGTATGAAAATCTACAAGTGGAAATTGTTTCAGTCTTCAACTTGAGGAATTAGTCTTCCATGAAAATATAAATACTTCTGGGAGGATTCACCTTGTAAACGTAGTGGTTCTTTATTCTTTTGGCTGAACGAGCTTGTCATATCCTTTTCTAAAACAGATATGTGTTGACAAAATAGGCTGAGTACAAAGGAAAGAGTCACTGATGAGCAGATGGGGGATCCTGAGGAATATCTCTGAATATGAATCTCATGCACTCCTCTAGTGACATGCATATTACTTTTCCACTGTCATTTGATAATTAGGAAATGGAGTCTCAGGAGAATCCATGACATACAGTATTGACAGAGTTCCATTGGTAGTCAGGAGCAGAATCCAAATCTTACCCCAGTGTAAGTAGACTGTGATCTTGAGAGCAGTAACTGTGTTCTGCTGTGATTCTTATATAACCATTTTGCAAGGCAATGCTTGGCACTTAACAAATAGTTATTATAAAACTGAGGAGTGAGTGGGTACCTCTGAGCTTCCAAGATTTGTGGTGTTCTAGTACGTTGTGGAGGGGATACTTCCTTCTCATGTTTCCAAGAAAAGGGGTGTCCATTCATTCTTATTTGATTAGTGCTGGAGAGTCTACTTGTATTAATGGGTGAGTAAGGTAGGGTCAGGACTTACCCTCAGCTTTCTCATTCCCTACTTCTCATGTTCTCATGTTTTCATAAATAGGTGGCTTCTATCTACTGTCATTCAGGTAGTGCTGAAGACTCTACTTCCATTTCTTACTCTTACTCTTTAAACACTCTTCCAAGTACTGGGTATAGCTGATCTGATGGTTGGAGCCTGATAACAATATATCACTAGGTTGGCTGCTATTCCTCTAAAACAAGAAATAAGCTGAACCTCATTTCTCTATCCTGCACTACTTAGGTTAATGATGAGTAAGGAGGGTTAGGGTTTGCCCTCAGCTTTCTCATTCCATGCAAAAGCACTCCTGGCTTTTTTGTTCTAAAGGCAGGTAAGTTATCCATCTCTTGTTGGTCTCCAGCACTGTCTTCTGACAGCAACTGGATTTGTGAGGAAAATCATAAGCTTCCATGCAATTGGCTGCCAAAGAAATCTTAAGGGGGATTCCTTAAAGAACTAACTCTCCTTATGGGAAGGAGAGGGAAAATCTAGATAAAGGGTTTGTTAGGTAGAGCTCCCCACATTAGCCTCTGGTACCATTTAAAGTCTCCATTCCAGCTTTACCGGGAACTTTGGGAAATATTGTTCCTCCACTTACAAGGATGAAAATATGATTCTCAGCTAGCTATGTATTCTCCACTGCACAGAGCCCAGCAAGGAGGAGGGCTGATTGATTGACATGACTGACTTCCCCACATTACCTCTGAAATGATCAGTGAAAGAAAATATCTTTAATTTAATAGTCTGGTACTAGTTATAGAGTAGGCATATCATAAATACTCATATTCAAGCTGCAATTTTCTTTTTTATTTGTTATTATTTCACCCTTCTGAAACAGCATTTTATATTTCTAAATTGCATTTTAAACCATCATAACCCTGTATATAAAATTTTAGGTAACTTACAGAATCTTTTTGGCTAATATTAATTTTTAAAATATCTCTGTAAAGAGCA